>NW_021703768.1:131369192-131377722 GCF_005190385.1 Monodon monoceros
CTGCCCATTTTTGGGTTGGGTTGTTTGTTTTTTTGATATTGAGCTGCATGAGCTGCTTGTATGTTTTGGAGATTAATCCTTTGTCAGTTGCTTCATTTGCAAATATTTTCTCCCATTCTGAGGGTGGTCTTTTTATCTTGTTTATGGTTTCCTTTGCTGTGCAAAGGCTTTGAAGTTTCATTAGGTCCCATTTGTTTCTTTTTATTTCCATTTCTCTAGGACGTGGGTCAAAAAGTATCTAGCTGTGATTTATGTCATAGAGTGTTCTGCCTATGTTTTCCTCTAAGAGTTTGATAGTATCTGGCCTTACATTTAGGTCTTTAATCCATTTTGAGTTTATTTTTGTGTATGGTGTTAGGGAGTCTTCTACACTACAGTTACATGTAGCTGTCCAGTTTTCCCAGCACCAGTTATTGAAGAGGCTGTCTTTTCTCCATTGTATATTCTTGCCTCCTTTATCAGAGATAAGGTGACCATATGTGCGTGGATGTATCTCTGGGCTTTCTATCCTGCTCCATTGATCTATATTTCTGTTTTTGTGCCAGTACCATACTGTCTTGATTACTGTAGCTTTGTAGTATAGTCTGAAGACAGGGAGCCTGATTCCTCTGCCTACGTTTTTCTTTCTCAGGATTGCTTTGGCTATTCAGGGTCTTTTGTATTTCCATACAAATTGTGAAATTTATTGTTCTAGTTCTGTGAAAAATGCCAGTGGTAGTTTGATAGGGATTGCATTGAATCTGTAGATTGCTTTGGGTAGTAGAGTCATTTTCACAATGTTGATTCTTCCAATCCAAGAACATGGTATGTATGTCCATCTGTTTGTATCATCTTTTATTTCTTTCATCAGTGTCTTATAGTTTTCTGCATACAGGTCTTTTGTCTCCTTAGGTAAGTTTATTCCTAGGCATTTTATTCTTTTTGTTGCAGTGGTAAATAGGAGTGTTTTCTTAATTTCTCATTCAGATTTTTCATCATTAGTGTATAGGAATTCAAGAGATTTCTGTGCATTAATTTTGTATCCTGCTACTTTACCAAATTCATTGATTAACTCTAGTAGTTTTCTGATGGAATCTTTAGGATTCTCTTTGTATAGTGTCACGTCATTTGCAAACAGTGACAGCGTTACTTCCTCTTTTCCGATATGGTTTCCTTTTATTTCTTTTTCTTCTCCGATTGCTGTGGCTAAAACTTCCATAACTATGTTGAATAGTAGTGGTGAGAGTGAGCAGCCTTGTCTTGTTCCTGATCTTAGTGGAAATGGTTTCCGTTTTTCACCATTGAGGATGATGTGGCTGTGGTTTTGTCATATATGGCCTTTATTATGTTGAGGTAAGTTCCCTCTGTGCCTCCTTTCTGGAGGGTTTTTATAACAAATGGGTGTTGAATTTTGTCGAAAGCTTTCTGTGCATCTATTGAGATGATCATATGGTTTTTCTCCTTCAATTTGTTAATATGATTTATCATATTGATTGATTTGCGTATATTGAAGAATCCTTGCATTCCTGGAATAAACCCCACTTGATCATGGTGTATGATCCTTTTAATGTGCTGTTGGATTCTGCTTGCTAGTATTTTGTTGAGGATTTTTGCATCTATGTTCATCAGTGATATTGGCTTGTAGTTTTCTTTCTTTGTGACATCTTTGTCTGGTTTTGGTATCAAGGTGATGATGGCCTCATAGAATGAGTTTGTGAGTGTTCCTCCCTCTGCTATATTTTGGAAGAGTTTGAGAAGGATAGGTGTTAGCTCTTCTCTAAACGTTTGGTAGAATTCGCCTGTGAAGCCATGTGGTCCTGGGCTTTTGTTTGTTGGAAGATTTTAAATCACAGTTTCAATTTCAGTGCTTGTGATTGGTCTGTTCTTATTTTCTATTTCTTCCTGGTTTAGTCTCGGAAGGTTGTGCATTTCTAAAAATCTGTCCATGTGTTCCAGGTTGTCCATTTTATTGGCATATAGTTGCTTGTAGTAATCTCTCTTGACCCTTTGTATTTCTGCATTGTCAGTTATTACTTCTCCTTTTTCATTTCTAATTCTATTGATTTGAATCTTCTCCCTTTTTTTTTTTTTTGATGAGTCTGGCTAATGGTTTATCAATTTTGTTTATCTTCTCAAAGAATCAGCTTTTAGTTTTACTGATCTTTGCTGTCGTTTTCTTCATTTCTTTTTCATTTATTTCTGATCTGATCTTTATGATTTCTTTTCTTCTGCTAACTTTGTTTTTTTTTCTTCTTTCTCTAAGTGCTTTGGGTGTAAGGTTAGGTTGTTTATTTGAGATGTTTCTTGAGGTAGGATTGTACTGCTATACACTTCCCTCTGAGAACTGCTTTTGCTGCATCCCATAGGTTTTGGGTCATCGTGTTTTCATTGTCATTTGTTTCTAGGTATTTTTTGATTTCCTCTTTGATTTCTTCAGTGATCTCTTGGTTATTAAGTAGTGTATTGTTTAGCATCCATGTGTTTGTATCTTTCACACATTTTTTCTTCTAATTGATATTGAGTCTCATAGCATTTTGGTCAGAAAAGATACTTGATATGATTTCACTTTTCTTAAATTTACCAAGGCTTGATTTGTGACCCAAGGTATGATCTATCGTGGAGAATGTTCCATGAGCAGTTGAGAAGAAAGTGTATTTTGTTATTTTTGGATGGAATGTCCTATACATATCAGTTAAGGCCATCTTGTTTAATGTATCATTTAAAGCTTGTGTTTCCTTATTTATTTTCATTTTGGATGATCTGTGCATTGGTGAAAGTGGGGTATTAAAGTCCCCTGGTATGATTGTGTTACTGTCAATTTCCTCTTTTATGGCTGTTAGTACTTGCCTTATGTATTCAGGTGCTCCTATGCTGGGTGCATAAATATTTACAATTGTTACATTTTCTTCTTCGATTGATCCCTTGATCATTATGTAGTGTCCTTCTTTGTCTCTTGTAATAATCTTTGTTTTAAAGTCTATTTAGTCTGATATGAGAATTGCTACTCCAGCTTTCTTTTCATTTCTGTTTCCATGGAATATCTTTTTCCATCCCCTCACTTTCTGTCTGTATGTGTCCCTAGGTCTGACGTGGGTCTCTTGTAGACAGCATATATACGGTCTTGTTTTTGTATCCATTCAGGCAGTCTGTGTCTTTTGGTTGGGGCATTTAATCCATTTACATTTAAGGAAATTATCTATATGTATGCTCCTATTACCAGTTTCTTAATTGTTTTGGGTTTGTTATTGTAGGTCTTTTCCTTCTCTTGTGTTTCCTGCCTAGAGAAGTTCCTTTAGCATTTGTTGTAAAGCTGGTTTCGTAGTGCTGAATTCTCTTAGCTTTTGGTTGTCTGTAAAGGTTTTAATTTCTCCATCAAATCTGAATGAGATCCTTGCTGTGTAGAGTAATCTTGGTTGTAGGTTTTTCTCCTTCATCACTTTAAATATGTCCTGCCAGTCCCTTCTGGCTTGCAGAATTTCTGCTGAAAGTTCAGCTGTTAACCTCATGGGGATTCCCTTGTGTGATATTTGTTCTTTTTTCCTTGCTGCTTTTAATATTTTTTGCTTGTATTTAATTTTTGATAATTTGATTAATATGTGTCTTGGTGTGTTTCTCCTCGGATTTAGCTCTCTTAGCTTCTTGGACTCGATTATCTATTTCCTTTCCCATATTAGGGAAGTTTTCAACTATAATCTCTTCAAATGTTTTCTCAGTCCCTTTCTTTTACTCTTCTCCTTCTGGGGCCCCTATCATTCGAATGTTGGTGTGTTTAATGTTATCCCCGAGGTCTCTGAGACTTTCCTCAATTCTTTTCATTGTTTTTTTTTTCCCTGCTCTGCAGTAGTTATTTCCACTATTTTATATTCCAGGTCACTTAGCCGTTTTTCTGCCTCAGTTATTCTGCTATTGATGTCTTCTAGAGAATGTTGAATTTCATTTATTGTTGTTCATCATTGTTTGTTTTCACTTTAGTTCTTCTAGGTCCTCGTTAAATGTTTCTTATATTTTCTCCATTCTATTTCCAAGATTTTGGATCATCTTTAGTATCATTATTCTGAATTCTTTTTCAGGTAGACTGCCTCTTTCCTCTTCATTTGTTAGGTCAGGTGGGTTTTTACATTGCTCCTTCATCTGCTGTGTGTTTCTCTGTCTTCTCATTTTGCTTAACTTACTGTGTTTGCGGTCTCCTTTTCGCAGGCTGCAGGTTCGTAGTTCCCGCTGTTTTTGGTGTCTGCCCCAGCAGCTAAGGTTGGTTCAGTGAGTTGTGTAGGCTTCCTGCTGGAGGGGACTAGTAGCTGTGTTATGTTGGATGAGGCTGGATCTTATCTTTCTGGTGGGCAGGTCCACGTCTGGTGGTGTGTTTTGTGGTGTCTGTGGCCTTATTATGATTTTAGGCAGCCTCTCTGCTAATGGGTGGGGTTGTGTTTCTCTCTTGCTAGTTGTTTATCATAAGCTGTCCAGCACTGTAGCTTCTTGGTCATTGAGTGGAGATTGGTCTTGGTGTTGTGTTGGAATCTCTGGGAGATTTTTGCCATTTGATATTACGTGGAGCTGGGAGGTCTCTTGTGGACCAGTGTCCTGAACTTGGCTCTCCCACCTCAGAGGCTCAGCCCTGACACCTGGCTGGAGAACGAAGAGCCTGTCATCCGCACGGCTCAGAATGAAAGGGAGAAAAACAAAGAAGGAAAGAAAGAAGAAGATAAAATAAAATAAAATAAAATATAGTTATTAAAATAAAAATAATTATTAAAAAATTAAAAAGTAATAAAAGAAAGAAAGAAAAAAAAGAGCAACCAAACCAAAAAAGAAATCCACCAATGATAACAAGTGCTAAAAACTATAGTAAAAAAAACCCAAAATGGACAGACAGAACCCTAGGACAAATGGTAAAAGCAAAGCTATACAGACAAAATCACACGCAGAAGCATACACATACACACTCACAAAAAGAGAAAAAGGGAAAAAAATACATATATCATTGCTCCCAAAGTCCACCTCCTCAATTTGGGATGATTCGTTGTCTATTCAGGTATTCCACAGATGCAGGGTACATCAGGTTGATTGTGGAGATTTATTCCGCTGCTCCTGAGGCTGCTGGGAGAGATTACCCTTTCTCTTCTTTGTTCTCACAGCTCCTGCGGTTCAGCTTTGGATTTGGACCCGCCTCTGTGTGTAGGTCGCCGGAGGGCGTCTGTCCTTCGCTCAGACAGGAGAGGGTTAAAGGAGCCACTGATTCGGGGGTTCAGGCTCACTCAGGCCGGGGGGAGGGAGGGGTACGGATGCGGGGCGAGCCTGCGGCGGCAGAGGCCAGCGTGACGTTGCACCGGCCTGAGGCGCCGTGTGTTCTCCCGGGGAAGTTTTCCCTGGATCACGGGACCCTGGCAGTGGTGGGCTGCACAGGCTCCCGGGAGGGACGGTGTGGATAGTGACCTGTGCTTGCACTCAGGCTTCTTGATGGCTGCAGCAGCAGCCTTAGCATCTCATGCCCATCTCTGGTGTCTGCTCTGATAGCCGTGGCTTGTGCCTGCCTCTGGAGCTTGTTTAGGTGGTGTTCTGAATCCCCTCTCCTCGCGCACCCCGAAACAATGGTCTCTTGCCTCTTAGGCAGTTCCAGACTTTCTCCCAAACTCCTCCCAGCTAGCTGTGGTACACTAGTCCCCTTCAGGCTGTGTTCACGCCGCCAACCCCAGTCCTCTCCCCGGGATCTGACTTCCGAAGCGCGAGCCTCAGCTCCCAGTCCCCACCCATTCTGGCGGGTGAGCAGACAAGCCTCTCGGGATGGTGAGTGCTGGTCAGCACTGATCCACTGTGCAGGAATCTCTCTGCTTTGCCCTCTGCACCCGTTTCTGTGCTCTCCTCCATGGCTCCAAAGCTTCCCCCCCCCCGCCCCCCATCTCCTCCAGTGAATGGGCTTCCTAGTGTGTGGAAACCTTTCCTCCTTCACAGCTCCCTCCCACTGATGCAGGTCCCGTCCCTATTCTTTTGTCTCTATTTTTTCTTTTGTCCTACCCAGGTACGTGGCGAGTTTGTTGCCTTTTGGGGGGTCTGAGGTCCTCTGCCGGCATTCAGTAGGTGTTCTGTAGGTGTTGTTCCACATGTAGATTTCTGATGTATTTGTGGGGAGGAAGGTGATCTCCACGTCTTACTCTTCTGCCATCTTGAAGTTCCTCTATGGTTTTTCTATTTTGTTTTGTATGGTAGCCAGGGTTGAACCCATAATCTTCCTCCTGCAATCCAAAACCTTCCCTCTTCCCACACTCTGCAGTGTTCACCCTTGGTGTAAGAAGAATCTTCTTTTCCTTATTCTTTCACCTTCCACATCCAGCCAATTGCAAAATGTCTTTCATACATTCTCATTCTTTCCTTTGACTCTTTTACTCTTTGTGATGCATTGTCCTGGCCTATTGCCATGGCCCTCTTCCCAGCCTCCATCCATTATACGTTCATACCGGCAGCAGGGTAATCCTTCTCAGACCCAGAGAGAATAGTTGTACTGTCTTGATTAGAAAGTTTATATGAGTCCCCAGTGCTCATGGGATAAATACAGGCTCCCTTGTTTTGCCCTCAAGACCCTGCATGGTGGGGTCTCACCAATTGTGTCCTTTCCTATAGTTACGGGAAATTTCTTTCATTCCTTAGACCATGCTTTGCACTTTTTCTCTTTTACATTTTTGTTAGTCACCCTTGTCTGTTTTTTTCCTTCTGTGTAAACACTTAATGTATACTGCTTTATGTCATAGCTATTGTAGTTACATGAATCTCCTTTTTCAATTCATTCATTCAATGAATCTTCATAGCGTGACTTCTGCGTATTAGGTGTTATGCTAGGTACTGAAGATACAGCACAGAACAAAAAAGTCCACCATGTCCCTGACCCCTCCCCAGACCCAGGCAAAGCCCAAGGAGACAAGCAAATAAAGTAATTGCCACATGGAAAAAACGCTGGGAAGAGAAATAACGTGGGACTGAGAGAGAAAATAATGGTGACGATGGTAGGGTGGGGGGAGAAAGGAGGATAAGATGAGGAAAAGTCTAGCTGAGGAGGTTGCATTTATTTTAAGATTGGCCTGAAGTACAGGAAGGAGCCAGCCAGCCTGCCATGGACTGAGTGGGGGGACAGCATTCCGGGCAGAAGGAATATCAATCAGGAGTCTATTCATACACCTTGAAGCTAGAAAATGCTTGGCTGTACAAGGATCTGAAAAAGGACTTTGGCTGGAAGACGGAGATGGATGGAGAGAGTATCAGAAGGTGATGCTGGAAAAGTAGGAGTCTTCAAAGTCAGGCCCTTAAAGTCAGGTAATGAATTTGGATTTTAGTCCAAGGGCAATGGCATGCTGCTGGAGGCTTTTAAACAGGGAGGTCAGGTTATAAATCCAGTTTATCCCTTCCTGCATTGCCCTCAGCACTGGTCACAGTGCCCTGAATATAACCGTTGCCAAGTGAGTACTTGTTGCATTATTGAATGCTGTGGTTGTGATTGATTATAGAATTAGCCACACTTCAGCAGGGGATGGATTTAGTCCTCTTTTCCAGTTTTCATCCAGCAAGCTAGGTGAGTTCATAAAAAGGTAACTTTCCTGGTAATCTCCTGTTTTCGATTCATTTATCACATACTGAGTAATGGCTCTGGTTATGCTTTAAAAAACTTCAGTATTCTGGATAATTGAACTTTTCTTTAAATCCCATTGAGAAGTTCTCTTTCTCTTCACCAAAAGAAGTTTGAATTTTTGATATCAAAAATCATGGAGGTGCTGCTGTATTCTGAACCACAAAATATATGCTTTTTTAGTGGCTTACAATATAGATGGCAGTTCGATGCCCAGAGATTTTAAGTCCCTTGTCCAAAGGCGTCCAGTTAGTTAACACTCAGATTTCCTGGATGCCTATCGTGCTCTGCCATGTTGCTACTTTTTATTTAATGGAGGTGATTCTCTAGATTCTTCTTTAATGCAGCACAATGCCTGACAAATATTTGCATCGTGCTCTTAAAAAAACAGCTTTGAAAAGCTGCCCATTTGATTTTTATGAAGAAATAATTGAGAAACTTGCTCCAGTTTACCTTTTAGTTAACAACCTGCATTCGTCGGAATTTATTTGTTACAAGCGACAGAAACCAAATTCAAAACAGGGAATATATTCGTATACATAGGTAAGCCACGGGAGATAGATCTGGACTCAGATACTGTTTGTTTGGACCAATGAATAGAGAGGGAGGGGGAAGCAATTCACAGCCCCAGAAGAGGAAGGTGCTACTTCTAGGAGAACAAAGGGGCGCTGGCAGACAAAATGGTAAGTGTTGGCTTCTCCATACTGTAAAGACTAGCTATTTGGACTAGCAGTGATAGTAAGTCCAGAATCCATGCTTTATTTACATATTGTTTTGTAGGTCCTCTTTTGTAGCAACTCTTCTTTTCAAGTGTATATTGGGTTTTTAGAAACATGGTTTTTTGGGAGTCAAGCCTTCAAGATAACCAAAATAGTAAGTTATTGATACTGGTTTGCTGAAGTGACTGCATTGATTTCTTTTTTTTTTTTTTTTTTTTTTTTT
>NW_021703768.1:131377822-131500119 GCF_005190385.1 Monodon monoceros
TTTTGCGGTACGCGGGCCTCTAACTGTTGTGGCCTCTCCCGTTGCGGAGCGCAGGCTCCGGACGTGCAGGCTCAGCGGCCACGGCCCACGGGCCCAGCCGCTCCGCGGCATGTGGGATCCTCCCGGACCGGGGCATGAACCCATGTCCCCTGCATCGGCAGGTGGACTCTCAACCACTGCGCCACCAGGGAAGCCCCATTGATTTCTTTAACAAACATTTTTAATGTCTGTTATGTTCCCGGCATGGTACTAAGCATTCAGGATTCAAAGATGAGTAGGGCATAGTCATTGCCCAGGAGATACCTCCAGCTAGTTGGGGAGATAGATGTGTAGATGGATAATTATAACAATGGGATAACTGCTGTTGAAACTCTGTTCCAAGATGGCAAGGGGTACAAGAAGCAGGGAGCTTGTCTAGGGGTTAGTCAAAGGAAACTTACCTAAGGATACAACATTGGATTTAGTCTCGAATATTTAAGATTTAATGACTTTTTCTAGGTCTTTGCGTTGGTGGATGGAAGAAGGATGCTGCAAGCAAGGGAATAGCATGTGCCAAGGCAGGTAGCAGGAAAGGCAATCATGTGACCAGAGCATGGGATGTGGATGGACAGTGATGGTAGTACGAAAGTACTGTTAGGATGAATGTATACTTGCCTCCTTACTCTAGGGTCTGCTTTAAGAATTATAACATGCCTTTGGATGTTTGAGTTCTAGAATGCTTGATAAGAATCGAACTCACTCCTTTATAATTATGCCGTATCTTTCAAGTTCTCAACTTATGTTTGGGATGAATTTTCCCACAAAGTTAACATGTAAGAATGGTGACGATAGAGAACTTCTTTTTTTTCAAACTCTAGTATTTTAACTTTGAGATGGGTTTTAATGTTCCAGAATCCTGGATCACTTCAGGATATTTTGTGCTTTTGCATGGTTAGTCTTTTAGCTTTTATCAGGATTGCTGTGGTAGAAAGTTCTTTTCACAATTTTAAGGCAGTTTCTCCCCATCAGTCAATGAACTGTCAATTGGGGGTTGTCTGGGGGCGCTTTGTAACTTTCTTTCCCATTAGAAATCAGAGCAGAGACTGAAGAACAGGGGCCATTTTTCTTCTGTCTCTGTTTTAGTTTCTTGTGGCTCTTCTTAAGAATCACTACTAACTTAGAGGATTAAACAACACAGGTTTACTCTATTACACTTCTAGAAGTCAGAAGGCTGATTTCAGTTTCATTGGGCTAAAGTCAAGATATCAGTAGGGTTCGTCCCTTCTGGACACTCAGAGGGCAGACTTTGTTTACTTGCCTTTTTCAGCTTCTAGTGGCCACCTGTATTAGTTGACTTGTGGCCCTTTCCTCCATTCAAAACACATCAATCTAATCTCTGCTTCCATTTCCACACTGCCTTTTCTTTCTTTCTTTTTTTTTTTTTTTTGTGGTACACGGGCCTCTCACTGTTGTGGCCTCTCCCGTTGCGGAGCACAGGCTCCGGACGCACAGGCTCAGCGGCCATGGCTCATGGGCCCAGCCGCTCCGCGGCATGTGGGATCTTCCCGGACCGGGGCACGAACCCGTGTCCCCTGCATCGGCAGGCGGACTCCCAACCACTGCGCCAGCAGGGAAGCCCCCACACTGCCTTTTCTTTTGCTTCCTCCTGTGTGCTTCTTACATGTGATTACATGAGGCCCACGCAGATAATCCAGGATAATCACCCTTAACTTGATTCTCAGGTTCCAGAGATTAGGTCACAGGCATTTTGGGAGGCCATTACAGCCTGTAAGTCTCCTCCCAGCTATGGATCCTTTGATGGTAGCAGTTCTCCCGGTACCTTCTTGACCAGAATGATGCCATAAGCATTTTTGCGGCTGAAGGTTTATATACATTTTTTTCTAATTGCATCTGAATCCTTTTGAATTTGCATATAGAACAATGCAAACAAGAAATTTAGTGATCACCTTTGAATATCATTGTAAGAGTTTCTTAAGCCTTGCTTGACAATGAAAGTAATGCTTAGCAGGAAGATACCTTAGTAACTTTAGAGAAAGAAAATTTATTTTTAAAGAACTGGAGTGATCTCCCATGATGTCTTATATCATGTTATAGCTCCTTTAGGGCACCAACTTTGTCTGTGTTCAAGCCATTTATATGTATGATTTATCTTCTTACTAGACTGTAAGCTTCTTGGAGACAGAGCCCTTTTCTGATATATCAGTGTATCTGATAGAGCACATAACATACCTAAAATATAATTAGGAGCTCTTCATGTATTAACTTTTTTTTTAATGCTCATAAAACCTGAGACAGAGAGCATATATAACTTGTCCCAAATTAGACAGGTAATAAGATACAGTGGTGATTTTCAAACTCATTCTCCCTCCTGCACCCATGCTTTTATCAACTCCAATATGCTCCTCTTTACTTCTGCAGTAAAGTATGTGCTGAATGAATAAAAATTATTGCTTTATAGCTAGCATATTACTTTCACATACATTATCTCATTAGATCCCCATAAAAAAAGGCAACTACCACCTGCTTCTCTGTTTTAGAGACGAGCAGACAGGCTCAGAATGGCCAAGTGTGCTCCTTTATTCACTCATTGAACCTTCATTCATTATACAGACATACAGCGAACCTCCATGAGGTGCCAAGCCTAGGCTAATCCTTGAGAAACAGTGGTAAACAGAAAAGTCTGTTCCTTCATGGAGCTTATGGTGCTGTGGTAACAAAGGATTACCTATGCCATGACTGCTCCAAAGGAGAAGTAGAGTGTTTTGTTGGAACGGACAATCAGGGACCATCGAATCTGGAGCAACACAGAAGGCTTCTCTGACCAGGGTATATTAATCAATGAACTTTTGGTTTGTAGTAATAGAACCTCTATTCAAAATAGCAAAAATATTTGGGTATGTATTGGCTCACATTGCTGAAGAAAATCTATGCATGTAAACTAGCTTCTAGGCTAAATTTAGAAGTTTATATGATGTTATTAGAATTCTGTGTTGGATTTATTCTTCATAGACTGTCCTTCCCGGTTATAAAGGCCACTAGACAACGAGATGTTTTTATTTTTCTTACTGTTAGAGACCCAGGAGAAATAAGGACAATTCTTTCCTAATAGCTATAGCAAACAGTTCCTTAGGAGGAGTCAGTTTGGCCCTATTTGTTTTTACTTGTGAGTTATTGTGCAATGGTAGAAGGAGGGTTATAAAATTTGCTATCTTTCATAGTCTTGAATTCTGGAGCATGTTTTTGTCTTTGAAAATCCTTCGAAACATGCATTTATAATTGATACTTATTTCATAAGTTGAAAATGTGATCCACGTATATAGCCTTCTTCTTCAATTACTTTTGGTAGCACTGCTAGAAATTCTTTTATAGCTTTCTCATTCACATTGCTGGCTTCACCCAAGAGCCTAAGGCTTTGGAAATTTATAGCAATGTTTGAAACTGCCAAACCTACCACTACTAGGACTAACAGGAGCCTCTCATATAGGATTTGGCAACTTCTGCTTAAGTTCTTCTTATATAGATGATGCCTTCTCTTTGATCTTGAGAAATATTTCTGATTTTTCTTTTTTGCTGTTTGCATAATAATCTTTTTGTTTCTTCTGTTTCTTTAGACTGTTTTTTTTTTTTTTGATTTCACAATACTTAAAGTTGTTTCAGATGTAGGTAGTTCTTTAATTTTCTTACATTGTCTCTGATGGTCTGCAATGTTGATTTCTATATGCCTGTGGCTCAGGAGAGCAACATGTTCTTTCATTTAAAAATTATTGAATTATAATTAACATACAGTAATTTATTAGCTTCAGGTGTACAGCATAATGATTTGATATTATTACACATCGAGAAATGATTGACTCAATAAGTCTAGTTGCTATCTGTCACCATACAAAATTGTTAAAATATTATTGACTATATTCCTTATTCTGTACACTATATGCTCCTTGACTTATTTATTTTATAGCTCTAAGTTTGTACTTCTTAAAAAACCTTCACCTATTTCGTCCATCTCCCCACTCTTCTCCCCTCTGGCAACCACCAGTTTGTCCTCTCTGTTTTTGAGTCTGTTTCTGTTTTGTTTTGCTTTGTTTGTTTGTTTTGAATTTTAGATTCTACGTATAAATGAAATCATATGGTATTTGTTTTTCTCTGACTTATTTCACTTAGCATAATATGCTCCAGGTCCGTCCATTGTTACCACAAATGGCAAGATTTCATTCTTTTTTATGGCTGAGTCATATTCCATTATTATATATACATATCACACCTTTTTCCATTCATCTATCAGTAGATATTTAGGTTGCTTCCATATCTTGGCTATTGTTGAGTAATGCTGCATATATCTTTTCTATTTAGTGTTTCAGTTTTCTTCTAATAAACACCGAGAAGTGGAATTGCTAGATCATATGGTGGTTCTATTTTTAGTTTTTTGAGGAAGCTCCGTACTGTTTTCCCTAGTGGCTACACTAATTTACATTCTCACCAGCAGTGCACAAGGGTTCCCTTTTCTCTACATCCTCACCAACACTTGTTGTTTCTTGTCTTTATGATAATAGCAATCCTTACAGGTGTGCAGTGATACCTCTTTGTGATTTTGATTTTAATTTCCCTGATGATTAGTGGTAGTGAACATCTTTTATGTGCCTCTTGGCCATCTGTATGTCTTCTTTGAAATAATGTCTGTTCAGGTCCTCTCCCCATTTTTTAACAGGGTTGATTTTTTTTGATATTGAATTATATGAATATTTTATATATTTTGGATATCATCCCCTTATTGGATATAATATTTGCAAATATCTTCTCCTATTCAGTAGGTTGCCTTTTTGTTTTGTTTGTGGTTTCCTTCACAGTGTAGTCTTTTTAGTTTGGTGTAGCACTGTTTGTTTATTTTTACTTTTGTTTCCCTTGCCTGAGAAGACAAATCCAAAAAATATATAGCTAAGACCAATGTGGAAGAGATTACTGCCTATGCTTTCTTCTAGGAGCTTTATGGTTTTAGGTCTTAAATTTAAGTCTTTAATCCATTTTGAGTTTATTTTTATAGATAGTGTAAGAAAGGGGCCCAGGTTTTGTTTTTTTGCACATAGCTGTCCTATTTGCCAGTACCATTTATTGAAGTGGCTTATTCCCATTGCACATTCTTGCTTCCTTTGTCGTACATTAATTGACCATGTGAACATGGGTTTATTTCTGGGCTCTCTGTTCTGTTCCATTGATCTGTGTGTCTGTTTTATGTCAGTACCATACTATTTTGATTACTGTAGCTTTGTAGTATAGTTTCAAGTCTGGGATCATGATACCTCTAGGTTTGTTTTTCTTTTTTGTTTTGGCTATTCAGAGTCTTTTGTGGTTTCATAGGAATTTTAGGATTATTTGTTCTAGTCTGTGGGAAATGCCACTGGTGTTTTGATCAGGATCATATTCAATCTGTAGATTGCTTTGGGTAGTATGGACATTTTAATAATACTGATTCTTCCAATCCATGAGCATGGTGTATCTTTCCACTTATTTGTGTTGTCTTCAGTTTATTTTCTCCATGTCTTATAGTTTTCAGAATACAGGTCTTTCATTTTCCTGGTTAAATTTTCCCTAGGTATTTTATTCTTTTTTATACAATTGTAAACAGGATTGTTTTCTTCATTTCTTTTTCTTATAGTTATTAGTGTATAGAAATGGAACATATTTCTGTATATTAATTTGTATTGTGCAACTTTACTGAATTCATTTACTAGTTCTCATAGTTTTATGGTGGAGTCTTTAGAGTTTTCTATATGTAATATCATGTCATCTACAAACAGTGACAATTTTGCTTCTTTCTTTTCAATTAGGATGTCTTTTCTTTTTCTTGCCTATTTTCTGTGGCTAGGACTTCTAGTACTCTGTTGAATAAAATGGCAAGAGTGGGCATCCTTGTTTGTTCGTGATCTTAGAAAAAAACTGAAAGTTGAGTATGATGTTATCTATGGGTTTGTCATATATGACCTTTATTATGTTGAGGTATGTTCCCTCTATACCCACTTTGTTGAAAGTTTTCATTTTAAATGGATGTTGAATTTTGTCAGATGCTTTTTCTGTATCTGTTCAGATGGTTATATGTTTTTTTATCCTTCATATTGTTAATATGGTTGATTGTTAATAAGTTGATTGACTTGTGGATGTTAAACCATCCTTGCATCTCTGGAATGAAGCCCACTTGATCATAGTGTATGATCCTTTTAATGTATTGTTAAAATTGGCTTGCAAATATTTTGCTGAGAATTTTTGAATCTATGTTCATCAGGGATATTAGTCTGTAAATTTCTTTTTCTGTGATGTCTCTGGGTTTGGTATCAGGGTGATGTTGGCCTAGTAAAATAAGTTTGGAAGTGTTCCCTCCTCTTTCATTTTTTGGAAGAATCTGAGAAGGATAGGTATTAACTCTTCTTTAAATATTTCTTAGAATTCAACTGTGAAGAGATCTGTCCATTCAGGTTTTCTGTTTCTTTATGATTCAGTCTTGGAAGATTATACGTTTCTAGGAATTTATCCATTTCTTCTAGGTTGCCTAATTTGTTGGCATATAATTGTTCATAGTATTCTTTTATGATTCTTTGTATTTCTGTGGTGTTGTTTGTAAACTCCTCTTTTATTTCTGATTTTATTTTGGTCCTCTCTCTTTTTTGCATGATAAGTTTGGCTAAAGATTTGTGGATTTCATTTGTTTTTCAAAGAACCAGTTCTTAGTTCCATTGATCTTTTCTATTATTTCTTTTTAGTCTCTGTTCCCTTTATTTCCTCTCTGATTTTTATTATTTCCTTCCTTCTACTAACTTTGGGCTTGCTTGTTCTTCTTTTTCCTATTTCCTTTCAATGTAAATTTAGATTTTTTATCTGCAGTTTTTCTTGCTTCTTGAGGTATGTCTGTATCATTATGAACTTTCCTCTTAAAACTGCTTTTGCTGTGTACCATAGATTTTGGAAAATTTTGTTTCTATTTTCATCTGTTTTAAAGTATTTTTTATATCCCCATTGATTTCTTTATTGACCCATTGATTGTTTAGTAGCATTATGTTTAGTCTCCATGTATTTGTGTTTTTTTCCAGTTTCTTCTTGTAATTGATTTCTAGTTTCATACTTTTGTGGTAGAAAAAGATGCTTGATATGATTTCTGGCCTTCTTAAATTTATGCATCTTGTTTTGTGGCCTAACGTGATCTATCCTGGAGAATGCTCCATGTGCACTTGAAAAGAATGTTTATTCTGGTGATTTTAGATACAGTGTTCTGTATATATCTGTTAAGTTCCTCTGGACTAATGTGTCCTTTAAGGCTAGTGTTTCCTTACGGATTTTCTTTCTGGATGATACATTCATTGATGAAAGTGGGGCATTAAAGTTCTCTACTATTATTATATTGCTATCTTTTTCTCCCTTTATTACTTTTAATTTGCTTTATGTATTTAGTTGCTCTTATGTTGGGTGCACAGGTATTTTCAAGTGTTATATTATCTTGTTGGTGTGATCCCTTTATCATTATGTAATGCCCTTTTTTGTCTCTTGTTAGAATCTTTGTTTTAATGTCTATTTTGCCTGATATTATCACTATCTCAGCTTTCTTTTTGTTTTTATTTGCATGGGATATCTTTTTCCATCTCTTCACTTCATTCTGTATATGTCTTTAGATCTTAAGTGAGTTTCTTCTGGGCAGCATATATATATGGGTCTTGTTGTTTTTTTTTTAATCCGTTCAGCCACCCTATGTGTTTTGATTGGAGCATTTAATCCCTTTACACATAAAGTAATTATTGATAGTTATGTACTTGTTGACATTTTGTTAGTTTTTTTCTGGTTGTTTTTATAATGCTTCTCTGTTCTTTTCTTGTTCTCTTCCCTTGTGATTTGATGACTTTCTGTAGTGTTATGCTTATATTCTGTTCTTTTTATTTTTTGTGTATCTTTATAGGTTTTTGGTTACCATGAGGTTCATATGTAACAATCTATGTATGTAGCATTCTATCTCAAGTTGATTGTTGCTTAATTTTGAGTGCATTCTGAAAGCACTACATTTTTGCTGGTGCCTCTGGTTCCAGAGAGACTTCAGCAGTTCCTAGCCCATTTGGCAGATACTCAAAGTTAGTATATAGATTTCCTTCCCGTGTAGTCTGTGTGCCCTTTAAACTGATATATTTTTTGCTGTGTCTCAAGGCCAGGGAGTCTGCACTTGGTCCCATCAGTTATATCCCTCCCTATTACAAGTCACCTCATGGGGGCGGTGGGGTTCCTTTGGATACTGTGCCTTTGTCTTGCCTCTCCATTTCTATGTGGTCCTTTTATGTGCAGGAGCTGTTCAGTCAGCCTTCAGTTCTTCAGGAGAAATTGCTCTACATGTAGGTGTAGACTTGATGTGTTCATGGGAGTAGGTGAGTTCAGAGTTTTCTTCCACCACCAGCTTGGCCCTCTCCACAACATGATTTCTTGTTTCTTTCAAAATGCTTATTTCAAGCTTTTCCTCAAGACTTAAAACTTTCCTTTTGCATGCGCTTCCTGGCATTTTTGAATCTGGATACTTCAATATAAATAGGATGCTGAAAGAGTGTTTTTTCATGTAACCAAGCTCTTAAGTGTAAGAATAGCAAACCACAGCACTGTAGGATAGTGCACACAGTGAACTGGTTCCTGGTAGATGTTTGAGATGTGTCTGTTTTGTACCTTCCTGCATGGCTAGGCTCCCCTAGATGCAGATTCTGTGTCCACCTACTGTAGTGATTTTGATGGACAAAATCATGCATATACAAATGCCAAATTTGAGATATATTCAGATTGTTTCCTAATATTATCAGTGCATCACAACACATCTGCCTTTTCAAAACAAGTATTATAGAAGAACTGACTGTAATTGGAAGAAAAGAGAATAAAACCCAGGGCTTCTGACTTTGCCACTTTTTGCTCTACATAGCAGTGCTATTATGGATAGCAGTTGTGTGGACACTCACAGCATTTAAAATATAATGAGATGTATTTTTAAGACAAAAATGCCAGAGTCTAAGTGTCTAATCTTGTTACCTTAAGAGGTTATAAGGCTATACATTTATTTTTAGGCTGTTGCAGCCATTGTTTAAAATGCATTTGGAACAGTTTTGGTTTTGCCAATAGTTTCATTTTATGGTATATTAATAAAATCACTTTCATTATTTATGACAAAGTCTTTAACAGGTATCCTTAGCTGGTCTTTTTTTTTACTCAAATGATTCTGAAACACATTGCCAGAAGAGCTAGAGTTTGTGAACATACTCTATAAACTGTAATTCTTTAGAGTTACACTAATGGAAGTTAATTTATGACTTCAGCAGTAATCATTTAAAAGTGAACCACATCTTTCAAATATGTTTTACTACTATAGAGAATTTTAAAAAATAAAGTGCCAGTGACTTTGAAGGCAGTTACAAAAGAAGAGCTCTTTTTTTTTTTTTTTTTTTTGCGGTACGCGAACCTCTCACTGTTGTGGCCTCTCCTGTTGCAGAGCACAGGCTCCGGACGCACAGGCTCAGCAGCCATGGCTCACGGGCCCAGCCGCTCCGCGGCATGTGGGATCTTCCCGGACCGGGGCACGAACCCGTGTTCCCTGCATTGGCAGGTGGACTCTCAACCACTGCGCCACCAGGGAAGCCCCAGAAGAGCTCTTAAAATGAATTTTTTTGGAAAAGTTTTATTGTAGGCTTTGCTAGAATAAGATTCTCTGATCTCCTCAGGCGTGTATGTATACTCCCATAATTTTATAATCTCCATATATGTTTCTAAGACCTTATTCCTGCCTGATAAAACCAAAATAGCAAAACTTGAGCAGTTATTCCATATTTTAGTCTTTCTTACATTTAGCAGTGTCCTGCCTGGTGTTTGGTAAACATTGAGTACCTGGCAGTTGGCTGGTTGTTTAGTTTTTTGGTGCCTTCCTAGTGGTGACTTATGCTTAGCTAAAAGTTACTCAATAAAAATTTGATCTTTTGCTCAACTCTTTTATTTAATATTTACTCTTATTGTTGAATATGGTATTTTATAAGAAGGTAGGATTATATTTAAGTGAAACAGTCCTTAGTGGGATAAGATGAGTTGTTATTTTGTTTTCTGTTTACTTCTTTTGAGTCTTGGTTGCAGAAATGTGAGCTTATCACACACCTCAGCACATAGCACATTTCCATTATTTGTCCCAGAAATTCCTGCCGCTTGTTTTAGTTCATTATTTCCTTTTTACTTCCAAACCCCAGGCTCATTCCACTCTTCCTGAAGACACTCTCTCTAAAATGCATGCTATGTGTCCTTACATCTACATGAATTCTTATAAAATATATATTACTAGTTTGGAGGGTATGGAGTTTTAATTTACATAAAACAATGTGCTATTATTTATCTTGTTTTTTCCTTTTGATCAACACTGTTTTTTAGATCTGTCCATGTTTTTGTTATAAACCTAATGTGTTGTTTCTGAATTGTACTCCGTAATACATATCCCACATTTTAAATTATCCATTTTCTTACTTATAGACATCTAGGTTGTCTCTAAATCACCACTGTCGCAGAAATGCTGTCTTTGTTGTTGTTGTTTTTTTTTTTTTTTAAGATTTTATTTATTTTTGGCTGCGTTGTGTCTTCATTGCTGTGCATGGGCTTTCTCTAGTTGTGGCAAGCGGGGCCTACTCTTCGTTGTGGTGCACGGGCTTCTCATTGCGGTGACTTGTCCTTGTTGCAGAGCACTGGCTCTAGGTGCGTGGGCTTCAGTAGTTGTGGCACGCAGGCTCAGTAGTTGTGGCTCACAGGCTCTAGAGGGCAGGTTCAGTAGTTGTGGCACACAGGCTTAGTTGCTCTTCAGCATGTGGAATCTTCCCAGACCAGGGCTAGAACCCGTGTCCCCTGCATTGGCAGGCAGATTCTTAACCACTGTGCTGCCAGGGGAGTCCACTGTCTTGGTTGAATATCCTTGCACATGTCCCCTTATAAGCCTGTTAGGAACTGATGTGAGAGATTCTATGGGGCAGAATATCAAATATGAGACTTCTAGGCCATAGTGGATATTCATACCTAATTTACATAAAAACGGCCAGGTTTTTGGAATAGTTGTGCCAATTCACATTCCCATCATCAGTGCTTGTCCTCTCACATCCTTGCCAACACTTGGTATGATGTGATTTTTAAAAAAATATTTGCCTTTATGGTGGATAAGAAAGGATATTATGTCATTATTTCTATTTGAATTCTTCCGATTAAGGGTAAATCTGAGTATTTTCTCACATTTAGTGGATACTCAGGTTTTCCCTTTTGTGAATTGGTTATTCATATTCTTTTGGGCAATTTCTAAGGATTCCTAAAGGACACACATTAATTTGCTGGAAAAAATTCTACTCTTAGACTTGCAGGAATTTAGGCACAAATGTAAACATAGAAAATCTCTTAGTAGATTTGGGTCATTATATCCCCTTTTAAACATCTGTACAGCACCGATGTAGACAAATACTGGATTCCCTCTTTCTCCATCTGATCACAGCATGGAAGATTAGCTCATTTCATGACGCTCAGTTCTTTCCCTGAATAACTTGACACTGTCACTTTTTGAAAAGATGCTTGGGAAGCTCTGTGGCATTCAGAGTCATATTGTGTTGTCTACATATCTGAGTAAATTTTATGCATTCTGGCAGGACTTGATTTCAAATGGTTAGAAAATGCTCTCTTTCTGGAGCCAATTAAAATAGTGACATGGATAGTGCATTATTTTTTCTTCTTCTGTAGTGGAACTCCTGTCAGAGTTCCTGTATTTTAATTGGCTCTATTTGAAAGGGAATTTTGAAATCCCCTGCTGCAGTATAAATGTACTTATTTATCCTTGGAAATTCCATCTGGTGCTTTTGCAATGGTTGTTGGGAATTACTTGTGTTGCTGCTCTTTGGGAAATGAGGTGCAGTGGCAGTTGAATTGATGAGAGTGGTACCGCCTCAAATGAGGGGGCATTCCATAATCATGGGAGGTGGAATGTAGTTCCATTAGGTGCAAAGGTGAAAACATGATTTCTAGAAATACACGGTTCAGTATGAATGGTTTACTTATTAACATTGATTTATAACAATGATTCTCAAATTTTTGTGTTCACAAGACACTTTGGAATATGTAGATTTATTTTTGACCTCTCATTTGAAGGGAATTAAAGTCACCAAATGACTCAGAGCAAGATAATACTATATGATATAATCAGTTTGACTTATCAAAATGTCTCACAGACTTGTAAAAGCACCTGTGATTATCACACTTCTGACTTGGTCATCCTTCAGCTCAGTTTAGTAGCCTGAGTATTAAGCTTCACTATGCTGGCTTATCTCCCTGACTGTATATTTAAAATAAAATCATGGAATGAGTTTAACTTTTATTGTATATTCATATCCTTGAGAGGTAAAGTAAAACTTTCAGTTCACTGACTGATTAACTGTTAGGCATAGAAATGGCCCTGGACAACATCCAGCTTAATTTTGATAGAGATGAGGAAACTGAGACTCAGAGAAACCAGGTTTCCTAAAAATGAAGAATCATTAGTTTCTTAAGTTTTTGGAAACTCTCAAAAGGTAAATACCTTCTTGCTTCAGTTTTGTTGGAGACCTTCCTGATTAATAGGTCATGGAGTCCTATGAGTCTTCTTATCTCAGGTTCTTTGGTTATTTCCATCTATCACACAGCGCAGCAAACCCTCAGATGAAAGGACATGGGAGGAAGTTGCTCTTTGGTGAGATTCTTAGTCTGCCTATGTTCATATTTTTATAAACCAAATTATAAGCTAACAAGAATTTTCAGTTAGGTATTCTAAATCTTCATATTCCTCAGTCTATTTGAGCATTCAGGTTAGTCCAGCACATCATCCTAGATAAAGAAAGACTAAGAGAGGATATAGTTAGTGATTTATACCTGCATACCATGAAGCCCAGAAATTCCTTATGGGTTACTTGAAATGGAGGTCCCATAGAGAGGAAGGGTTGAGTAGTTGCAGAGGTAGGGGTTCTAAGAGAATAACCCCAGGTTTTCTACATTCATTTTAATCAGAGCCACAGATTTTTCCTCCTTAATATGTATTTGGATTTCGAAAATAAAAGATTTTATCTTACAAAGAGTTTTGCAGCCAGCAAAAGTTTGAAAATCACTTGTAAAACTCATTGAGGGAGAAGGTGAGTTGAACAAGCAGAGGCTACTTCATTATTAGCAGTAGTTTTAGCAGCTGTGTCAGAGTAATGAGTATGGCCCTCTTACATGGCAAGAGCTCCTATACAGAAGAGGATCTTTCCTCTAAATGTTTTAAGGGCTAGAATAAGACCGTAAGTCTCACTTTTTAGAAAAATGTTGCACAGGGAAGTAGCTCCATGCAAGTAAGAATTGTCTAAAATCAGAAGATTCATCCCAGAGGTAGAATGAGTAGAGAGAAAGAGAGAGACAAAGAGAGGGAGAGAGTGAAAAGGAGAGAGAGAAAGGGAGAGACCTTGTTACTTCCCCCAGCTTCAGTTCTGTCATCTGGAGATGGGGAAATTAATATCTGTTTGAGGCATTTTGAAGAGTAAGTGATACAGTATAGGTACATCTTCTATGTAAGTTCCTGTATGTATGGAAAGAAACCCCATGACTGTGAATGCCCTTGGTAGGAAATTTAATGTACCACTCCTTATCCGATTAAAGCTTGAAGAGGCAAAGAGGGACAACTGAAAGAAATTTCAACAGAATTTAAAGGGCTTTTTAAAGTTCGGTGTGATACAGACTTAAAATATAAATAAGCTGAAGGACGGTTTACATGAATTCATAGATGACTCATATTGAGCTCTGAAGTAGAAGTAGAGTCATATTCTTAATTCCAGTGACCTCTGGGGGACAGATAATCTAGCTTCTTGGTGACTGATTTGGCCTAGTACAGAATTCCTATATTCTTAAAAGTTAGGATCTAGAAAATATTTTTTCCTACAGATTTTGAAAGCATAGTCACTGAAAGTATTCTGAATTTGTTACATTGAGAACTAATGGAAGATGATGAAATATTAAGCAACCTAGAATAAGACAAATTCATTGTCCCAGATTAATAATAATAACACTTGTTCATTCTACAATTAATTCATGCTGAAAATAGCACTGCAGCAACATCCAACATCTCTCTCTGGACCTTAAATTCCAGAAAAGCTAGGGTAAAGCCTTCTGTCCCTTGTGTGGAAGAGTATGAATTGTTTTGAGTATAATGTGTGTTAGTAAAAAACCTACAGGAATAATCGACAGTCATACACACACACACACACACACACACACACACACACACACACATATATTATAGAAGAAACAAGAATAGTAGAACGCAAAATAGAAAGAATTGATGTAGCATCATCTTTTGGTCTTTCCTCCTCATGATGTCCTATCTGTGGCTCCAGGCTTATGCTGTTACACACTTTAGATCATTGAGATAATTGCTGATCGCAAAGAATAGTAGAACGCAAAATAGAAAGAATTGATGTAGCATCATCTTTTGGTCTTTCCTCCTCATGATGTCCTATCTGTGGCTCCAGGCTTATGCTGTTACACACTTTAGATCATTGAGATAATTGCTGATCATGAGTATGAGCCCATGTAGTAGGTACACCAGCCTTGGTTCCTACTCCAGAAAGACTCACAGTTCATTGTGGGGAAATAAAGACAAGGCAGTGTGCCATAGAGGGTGCCATGCTTGCAGAAGCACAGGGTGCTCTGGGAGCCTTTGATACCTCCCCCCAAGGGCTTTGGAGTTGCAGTAGGTTTCCTGGAGGGAGTCACATTTAAGCTGTTCCCTCCAAAGGAATAGGAATTCGGCTGATTTCTGACAGACCCACAGCTAACATTATACTCAGTGGTAAAAAGCTGAAAGCCTTTCCTCTAAATTCAAGAACAAAAGAAGGATGCCCACTCTCACAATTTCTGTTTAACATAGTATTGGAAGTCCTAATGACAGCAGTCAGACAAGGAAAAAGTAATAAAAAGCATTCAAATTGGAAGGAAAGAAGTAAAACTGTCACTATTTGCAGGTGACATGATACTTTATATAGAAAACCCTCCAGCCCAAAACTATTAGAACTAATAAATGAATTCAGCAAAGTTGCAGGATACAAGATTAATATACAGAAATCTGTTGCTTTTCTGTACACTAATAAAGAACTATCAGAAAGAGAAATAATTCCATTTAAAATCACATTAAAAAGAATAAAATACCTAGGAATAAACTTAACCAAGGAGTTAGGAGACCTATACTCTGAAAACTCTAAACCACTGATGAAGAGAATTGAAGATGTTGCAAAGAAATGGAAAGCTGTCTGTGCTCTTGGATTGGAAGAATTAATATTGTCAAAATGGTCATACTACCCAAAGAAAACTACAGATTTTAGGCAATCTCTAGCAAAATACCCATGACATTTTTCATAGAGCTAGAAAAAACAATCCTAAAATTCAGATGGAACCATGAAAGATCCTGAATTATCAAAGAAATTTTGAGGAAAAAGGATTCACCCTTCCAGACTTCAGACTATTCTACAAAGCTACAGTAGTCAAAGCAGCATGGTTCTGGTACAAAAACAGACAGATAGATCAGTGGAAGAGAATAGAGAGCCCAGAAATAAACCCACAAACTTACGGCCAATTAATCTATGGCAAAGGAGGCAAGAATGGAGGAGAGACAGTCTCTTGAAAAAGTTGTGCTGGGAGAATTGAACAGCTATATGTAAAAGAATGAAATTAGAACATTACCTCACACCATATTCAAAAATAAATTCAAAAGGGATTAAAGACCTAAATGTAATACCAGAAAGCATAAAACTCCTAGAAGAGAACATAGGCAGAACATTCTTTGACATAAATCACAACAATATTTTTTGGATCAGTCCCCTAAGGCAAAAGAAATAAAAGCAAAAATAAACAAACGGGACCTAATTAAACTTCAAAACTTTTGCACAGCAAAGGAAACCACTGACAAAACAAAAAAAACCTATGGAATGAGAGAAAATATTTGCAAATGATGTGACTGACAAGGGAATCATATCCAAAATATGTAAACAGCTCATACAACTCAATATCAGAAAACGAAACAGCCCAATCAAAAAATGGACAGAGAACCAGAATAGGCATTTTTCAAAGAAATCATACAGATGGCTAACAGACACATGAAAAGATCACTTATTATTAGAGAAATTCAAATCAGAACCACAATGAGCTATCACCTCATACCTGTCAGAATGGCCGTCATAAAAAGTCTACAAATAACAAATGTTAGTGAAGACATAGAGGAAAGAGAACCCTCCTACACTGTTAGTGGGAACATAAATTGGTGCAGCCACTGTGGAAAACGCTATGGAGGTTCCACAAAAAACTAGAAGTAGAATTACCACATGACCCAGCAATTCTACTCCTGGGTATATATCTGGAAAAAACAAAAACACTAATTCGAAAAGATATAAGCACCCCAATGTTCATAGCAGAACTATTTACAATAGCCAAGATTTGGAGGCAACCTGAATGTCTATCAACAGATGAATAGATAAAGAAGATGTGGTGTATCTATATATGCAATGGAATATTACTCAGCCATAAAAAAGAATGAGTTTCTGTCATTGGCAGCAACATGTATGGACTTTGAGAATATTATACTTAGTGAAATAAGTCAGAGAAGGACCAATACTGTATGATATCACTCTTTGTGGAATCTAAAAAATAATACAAATAAATTTATGTGGCAGAACAGAAATAGACTCACAGATATAGAAAACAAACTGGTTGTTAACAATGGAGAGAGGGAAGTATGGAGGTGCACATTAGGGGTATGGGTTAAAGAGATTCAGAGTATTATGTACAAAATAGATAAGCAAACAAGGATGTATTGTATAGCACAGGGAATTATAGCCATTGTCTTATAATAACTTTTAATGGTGTAGAAATTGTAAAAATATTGAATCACTATGCTGTATACCTGAAACTAAATAATATAATAACTATAGTTCAATTAAAAAAAAGGAATAGGAATTAGGCAAGAGAAAGTGGAAGAGTGGGGGAGTTGGAAGTGGACAGGGAGAGATTTCTGGGCATCTCTGAAGATCCAGGGTAGAAAAAGAGAGGGCAGAACTAAAAGCTGTTGAATAATGTTGGAGCATGGTGGGTATCAGGGTCAGGGCAAGAGATGATGCTTGGTAAGCATGGTGGGCTGACTGTATTAATAACATTAAAAGGTTTAGGGGGAGACCTTCAAGATGGCGGAGATCACCTTCCTCCCCACAGATACATCAGAAATACATCTACATGTGGAACAACTCCCACAGAACACCTACTGAAGGCTGGCAGAAGACCTCAGACTTCCCAAAAGGCAAGAAAGTCCCCATGTACCTGGGTAGGGCAAAAGGAAAAGAAAAAACAGAGACAAAAGCATAGGGATGGGACCTGCAACTCTGGGAGGGAGCTGTGAAGGAGGAAAAGTTTCCACATACTAGGAAGCCCATTCACTGGCAGAGACGGGGGGTGGCAGCGGGGAAGCTTTGGAGCCATGGAGGAGAGTGCAGCAATAGGGGTGCAGAGAACAAAGTGGTGAGATTCCCACACAGAGGACCGGTGCCGACCAGCACTCATCAGCCTGAGAGGCGTGTCTGCTCACCCGCCGGAATGGGTGGGGGCTGGGAGCTGAGACTCTGGCTTTGGAGGTCAGATCCCAGGGAGAGGACTGGGGTTGGCAGCATGAACACAGCGTGAAGGCGGTAGAGCACCACAGCTAGCTGGGAGGGTCTGGGAAAAAGTCTGGAACTGTCTAAGAGGCAAGAGACCATTGTTTTGGGGCGCGCAAGGAGAGGTAATTCAGAGCACCACCTAAATGAGCTCCAGAGGCGGGCGCGAGCCGCAGCTATCAGCATGGACACCAGAGATGGGCATGAGATGCTAGGGCTGCTGTTGCAGCCATCAAGAAGGCTGTGTGCAAGCACAGGTCATTATCCACACCGTCCCTTCCGGGAGCCTGTGCAGCCCACCACTGCCAGTTGTCTCCCAGCGACAACATCCCCAACACCGTGCGCCTCAGGCTGTTAAAACATCATGCTGGCCTCTGCCACTGCAGGCTCGCCCCCCATTCTGTACTCCTCCCTCCCCCCGGCCTGAGTGAGCCAGAGCCCCCGAATCAGCTGCAACTTTAACCCCCTCCTGTCTGAGCGAAGAAGAGACACCATCAGGTGACTCACACGCAGAGGTGGGGCCAAATCCAAAGCTGAACCCCAGGAGCTCTGCGAACAAAGAAGAGAAAGGGAAATCTCTCCCAGCAGCCTCAGGAGCAGCGGATTAAATCTCCACAATCAACTTGATGTACCCTGCATCTCTGGAATACCTGAATAGAAAACGAATCATCCCAAAATTGAGATGGTGGACTCTGTGTGATTTTGCTATTACCATTTTATAGTTTTGTTATTACCATTTGTCCTAGGGTTCAATCTGTCTTTTTTTTTTCTTTTCTTTTTTTAGTATAGTTTTTAGTGCTTGTTATCATTGGTGGATTTGTTTTTTGGTTTGGTTGCTCTCTTCTTTCTTTCTTTCTTCTTTTTATTACTTTTTATTTTTAATAATTTTTTTATTTTTTAATAAGTTTACTGGATTTTATTTTTTTCTTTCCTCCTTTCTTTTCTACTCCCTTTTCTTCTGAGCCAAGTGGCTGACAGGGTCTTGGTGCTCCGGCTGGGTGTCAGGCCTGTGCCTCTGAGGTGGGAGAGCCAACTTCAGGACATTGGTCCACCAAAGACATCACGATCCATGTAATGTCAAATGGCAAAAGCTCGCCCAGAGATCTCCATCTCAAAGCTAAGACCCAGCTCCACTCAATGACCAGCAAGCTACAGTGCTGGACACCCTGTGCCAAACAACTAGCAAGACAGGAACCCAACCCCACCCATTAGAAGAGAGACTGCCTAAAATCATAAGGTCACAGACACCCCCAAACACACCACCGGATGCGGTCCTGTCCACCAGAAAGATAAGATCCAGCCTCATCCACCAGAACACAGGCACTAGTCCCCTCCACCAGGAAGCCTACACAAGCCATTGAACCAACGTTAGCCACTGGGGGCAGACACCAAAAACAGCAGGAACTACGGACCTGCAGCCTGAGAAAAGGAGACCCCAAACACAGTAAGTTAAGCAAAATGAGAAGACAGGGAAACATACAGCACACAGCAGAAGAAGGAGCAATGTAAAAACCCACCAGACCAAACAAATGAAGAGGAAATAGGTAGCCTAACTGAAAAAGAATTCAGAGTAATGATAGTAAAGAGGATCCAAAATCTTGGAAATAGAATGGAGAAAATACAAGAAACGTTTAACAAGGAACTAGAGGAGCTAAAGAGCAAACAAACAATGATGAGCAACAGAAAAAATGAAATTAAAAATTCTCTAGAAGGAATCAATAGCAGAATAACTGAGGCAGAAGAACGGATAGGTGACCTGGAAGATCAAATAGTGGAAATAACTACCACAGAGCAGAATAAAGAAAAAAGAATGAAAAGAATTGAGGACAGTCTCAGAGACCTCTGGGACAACATTAAACACACCAACGTTCGAATTATCGGGGTCCCGGAAGAAGAAGAGAAAAAGAAAGTGACTGAGAAAATATTTGAAGAGATTATAGTTGTAAACTTCCCTAATAGGGGAAAGGAAATAGTCAAGTCCTGGAAGCACAGAGAATCCCATACAGGATAAATACAAGGAGAAACATGCCACGACACATATAAATCAAACTATCAAAAATTAAATACAAAGAAAAAATATTAAAAGCAGCAAGGGAAAAACAACAAATAACACACAAGGGAATCCCCATAAGGTTAACAGCTGATCTTTCAGCAGAAACTCTCCAATCCAGAAGGGAGTGGCAGGACATATTTAAAGTGATGAAAGGGAAAAATCTACAACCAAGATAACTCTACCCAGCAATGTTCTGATTCATATTTGATGGAGAATTTAAAACCTTTACAGACAACCAAAAGCTAAGAGAGTTCAGCACCACCAAACCAGCTTTACAACAAATGCTAAAGGAACTTCTCTAGGCAGGAAACACAAGAGAAGGAAAAGACCTACAATAACAAACCCAAAACAATTAAGAAAATGGTAATAGGAGCATACATATAGATAATTACCTTATATGTAAATGGATTAAATGCTCCATCTAAAAGACATACATTGTCTGAATGGATACAAAAACATGACCGGTATATATGCTGTCTACAAGAGACCCACTTTAGACCTAGAGACACATACAGACAGAAAGTGAGGGGACGGAAAAATATATTCCATGCAAATGGAAATCAAAAGAAAGGAGGAGCAATTCTCATATCAGACAAAATAGACTTTAAAATAAAGACTATTACAAGAGACAAAGAAGGACACTACATAATGATCAAGGGATCAATCGAAGAAGAAGATATAACATTGTAAATATTTATGCACTCAACATAAGAGCACCTCAGTACATAAGGTAAATGCTAACAGCCATAAAAGGGGAAATTGACAATAACACAATCATAGTAGGGGACTTTAACACCCCACTTTCACCAATGCACAGAGCATCCAAAATGAAAATAAATAAGGAAACACAAGCTTTAAGTGATACATTAAACAAGATGGACTTAATTGATATTTATAGGACATTCCATCCAAAAACAACAAAATACACTTTCTTCTCAAGTGCTCATGGAACATTCTTCAGGATAGATCATATCTTGGGTCACAAATCAAGCCTTGGTAAATTTAAGAAAATTGAAATTGTATCAAGTATCTCTCCGACCACAACTCTATGAGACTAGATATCAATTACAGGAAAAAACCTGTAAATATTACAAACACATGGAAGCTAAACAATATACTACCAAATAACCAAGAGATCACTGAAGAAAACAAAGAGGAAATCAAAAAATTCCCAGAATCAAATGACAATGAAAACACGATGACCGAAAACCTAATGCAGCAAAAGCAGTTCTAAAAGGGAAGTTTATAGCAATACAATCCTACTTCAAGAAACAAGAAACATCTCAAACAACCCAACCTTACACGTAAAGCAATTAAAGAAAGAACAAAAAAAACCCCTGAGTTAGCAGAAGGAAAGAAATCATAAAGATCCGATCAGAAATAAATGAAAAAGAAATAAAGGGAACAATAGCAAAGATCAATAAAACTAAAAGCTGGTTCTTTGAGAAGATAAACAAAATTGAAAAGCCATTAGCCAGACTCATCAAGAAAAAAGGGAGAAGACTCAAATCAATAGAATTAGAAATGAAAAAGGAGATGTAACAACTGACACTGCAGAAATACAGAGGATCATGAGAGATTACTAAAAGCAACTGTATACCAATGAAATGGACAACCTGGAAGAAATGGACAAATTCTTAGAAAAGCACAAGCTTCCAAGCCTGAACCAGGAAGAAATAGAAAATATAAACCGACCAGTCACAAGCACTGAAGCTGAGACTGTGATTAAAAGTCTTCCAACAAACAAAAGCCCAGGATCAGATGGCTTCATGGGCGAATTCTATCAAATATTTAGAGAAGAGCTAAAACCTATCCTTCTCACACTCTTCCAAAATATAGCAGAGGGAGGAACACTCCCCAACTTACTTTACGAGGCCACCATCACCCTGGTTCCAAAACCAGACAAAGATTCCTGTCACAAAGAAAGAAAACTACAGGACAATATCACTGATGAATATAGATGCAAAAATCCTCAACAAAATGCTAGCAAACAGAATCCAACAGCACATTAAAAGGATCATACACCATGATCAAGTGGGATTTATCCCAGGAATGCAGGGATTCTTCAATATACGCAAATCAATCAAGGTGATAAACCATCTTAACAAACTGAAGGATAAAAACCATATGATCATCTCAAGAGATGCAGAAAAACCTTTCGACGAAATTCAACACCCATTTATGAGAAAAACCCTGCAGAAAGTAGGCATAGAGGGAACTTACCTCAACATTATAAAGGCCATATATGAGTACCCCCACAGCCAACATCGTTCTCAGTGTTGAAAAACTGAAACCATTTCCTCTAAGATCAGGAACAAGACAAGGTTGTCCACTCTCTCACACTGTTAATCCACAGAGTTTTGGAAGTTTTAGCCATAGCAATCAGAGAAGAAAAAGAAATAAAAGGAACCCAAATCAGAAAAGAAGAAGTAAAGCTATCACTGTTTGCAGATGACATGATACTATGCATAGAGAATCCTAAAGATGTTACTAGAAAACTGGTAGAGCTAATCAATGATTTTGATAAAGTAGCAGGATACAAAATTAATGCACAGAAATCTCTTGCATTCCTAAACACTAATGATGAAAAATCTGAAAGACAAATTAGGGAAACACTCCCATTTACCATTGCAACAAAAAGAATAGAATACCTACAAATAAACCTACAAAAGGACATAAAAGACCTGCACGCAGAAAACTATAAGACACTGATGAAAGAACTTAAAGATGATGCCAACAGATGGAGAGATATACCATTTTCTTGGATTGGAAGAATCAACAGTGTGAAAATGACTGTATTACCCAAAGCAATCTACAGATTCCATGCAATCCCTGTCAAACTACCACTGGCATTTCTCACAGAACTAGGACAAAAAATTTCACAATTTGTATGGAAACACAAAAGACACTGAATAGCCAAAGCAATCTTGAGAAAGAAAAATGGGGCTGGAGGATTCAGGCTACTGGACTTTAGACTATACTACAAAGGTACAGTAATCAAGACAGTATGGTACTGGCACAAAAACAGAAAGATCAATGGAACAGGATAGAAAGCCCAGAGATAAACCCACGCACGTATGGTCACCTTATTTTGATAAAGGAGGCAAGGATATACAATGCAGAAAAGACAGCCTCTTCAGTAACTGGTGCTGGGAAAACTGGACAGCTACATGTAAACGAATGAACTTAGAACACTCCCTAACACCATACACAAAAATAAACTGAGAATGGATTAAATACCTAAGTGTAAGGCCAGACACTATAAAACTCTTAGAGGAAAACATAGGCAGAACAGTCTATGACATCAATCACTGCGAGATCCTTTTTCGCCCACCTCCTAGAGAAATGGAAATAAAAACAAAAGTAAACAAATGGGACCTAATGAAACTTAAAAGCTTTTGCATAGAAAAGGAAAACATAAACAAGATGAAAAGACAGCCCTCAGAATAGGAGAAAATATTTGCAAATGAAGCAAATGACAAAGGATTAATCTCAAAAATATACAAACCACTCATTCAGCCTTATTTCAAAAAAACAAATACCCTAATCCAAAAATGGGCAGAAGACCTAAATAGATATTTCTCAAAAGAAGTTAAACAGGTTGCCAACAAACACATGAAAGGATGCTCAACATTGCTAATCATTCGAGAAATGCAAATCACAACTCCAATGAGGTATCACCTCACACCAGTCAGAATGGCCATTATGAAAAAATCTGCAAACAATAAATGCTCGAGAGGGTGTGGATAAAAGGGAACCCTCTTGCACTGTTGGTAGTAATGCAAATTGGTACAGCTATTATGGAGAACAGTATGGAGGTTCCTTCAGAATCTAAAAATTGAACTACCATACAACCCAGCAATCCCACTAGTGGGCATATACCATGAGAAAACCATAATTCAAAAAGAGTCATGTTCCACTATGTTCACTGCAGCTCTATTTACAATAGCCAGGACATGGAAGCAACCTATGTGTCCCTCGACAGATGAATGGATAAAGAACATGTGGCACATATGTACAATGGAATATTACTCAGCCATAAAAAGAAACGAAATTGAGTTATTTGTAGTGAGGTAGATGGACCTAGAGTTGTCTTATAGAGTGAAGTAAGTCAGAAAGAGAAAAACAAATACCGTATGTTAACACATATATATGGAATCTAAAAAAAAAAAAATCGTTTTGAATAACCTAAGGGCAGGACAGGTATAAGGATGCAGATGTAGAGAATGGACTTGATGACCTGGGGAGGGGGAAGGGTAAGCTGGGACGAAGTGAGAGAGTGGCATGGACATATATACACTATAAAGTGTAAAATAGCTAGTGGGAAGCAGGCACATAGCACAGGGAGATCAGCTTGGTGCTTTGTGACCACCTTTGGGGGTGGGGTAGGGAGGGTGGGAGGGAGATGTAAGAGGGAGGAGATATGGGGATATATGTATATTTATAGCTGATTCATTTTGTTATAAAGCAGAAATTAACATACCATTTTTAAGCAATTATACTGCAATAAAGATGTTAAAAAAAAGGTTTTGGATTTTTGTGCATCGTTACTGCATTGTTTGAAGTAGGGGAGAGTCATGATCCAACTGGATTTTCGAAGGACTACTTGGGCTGCAGCTGGAAGAGACCAATTAGAATTTTGGCCAGTGATTTTGTGGGACAGTACTGGTCCTGGCTGTAAAATCAGATGTAAGAATCCATTTTTCATTCGTATTTTTCATGCTTTACTTTGACTCCTTCTGTTCAGTACCTACAAAATATTCTATTAAACGTGTTTTGAAAATTATAAAGATATATACAAACATCAGCTATTAATAAGAGAGCAGGCTGAAATGGGTCAAGCTAGACATATTAGTTTTAAAGTTAGTTTCTTTCCTAGTTCTTTCACCATTGTCAGATTTGTCACATCAATTTATTTTTTGTTTATTAATATAGGATTCTATTTTTCTCAGTAATATTTAAGGTATTTAAATTGTTGTTGACAATATATATAAATGGGTCTATCCACTTTGGAGACCAGTTTATTTTGACCTAGTGTATTTGAAGTTATATACATCTCATGACCCCTATATCCACTTCTGGCTATATGCCTCAGGGAAATTCTCACATGTTTGCCTAAGACATCTGTATAATATTGGGTAATTCATAGTAATACTCTCTGTGATAATGAATGATTGATGAGTGGAAACCACCTAACAAGCCATTATAGAGAAACTGATAAATTGTGATTTATTCACACAATAAAATACTAAAGAAATCTTAAAATGAATGATATGTTTATATGTATATATGTATCTATATATAGATATAGATACCGATATGGACATATTTTTAAAAACATAAATTCAGGCCAAAAAGGGGAAGTCTCAGAAGAATATGCTATGACACTATGAATGTAAATTTTAACACTCATAAACCAATATACTTTATTATTTATGCATGTGTATACGTACATATGTGTTAAAAGTGCACACACATGCATGAGGATAATTCTCTCCAACTTCTTCACCCGTCCCTTTAAAATATCCTAGTAGTCTTTAGTATATTTATCTATAAATAGCAAGATAAGTTCCACTGGAAGATCGATACAGCTGTAGATCAATAGAGCTGTAAAGTAAGCCTTTTTCAGTATAAATAAACTGTGTGTTCCAGATATTGCTATGTGCTGCTAGATTCCATTTACTTAGTGCTTACCATATGTTTTTCCATTTGTGTGCTTGGACTGGCCTTTAGGGAGTTAGCTAATGTTACCTTGGGGTATGTGAAAGCAGTATTTGTCATTGATGACAGTGTCTGTTTGGAATATGTGATCATATTTTCTCTTTTTCCCAAAACAACACTATTAGGAAATGTTCAGTAAAGAAAAAGGAGTGCAAGTAGTGTTCCTTTTCTGAACAAAATCCTTTGTTCCATTTACAATAATGTTTCCTTTTAGTCTGAACTCCTGTTGCAAATGACAGAAACCGAAGTCCCACTAAAGACAAAATGAGGATTTTTTGGCTTGGCTCACGATACTTGGATGATGTTGTATTAGGCAGAGCTAGACCCAGACACTTACACTTTTTTGTACGATCCGTCCGTTTCCCTGTTTGGCATCACTCCCAGGCAGAAACAGCCCCAGACTTGCATGCTCCCAGCTTTAACGCCCAAGCAGCCAGAGGCCATCCCTACTGCAGGAAAGTCTTGGGGAGGTTTCAGACTGGTTTGCCTTGGGTCACAAAGCCTTTTCTGAAACAATCACTATGGTTCACAGATTTGGTCAGGCAAAGAAAGTTAGGAATACCAGTCAGTGCAAATGAGGGTGGAGTATCTCATTAAAGGGAAGTGGGGTCGTGTTATCAGGGGCCAGGTCAAGGGGGCGAGCAAAAGTGTGGAACACCATTACTTTTGGTCATCTTTCTCCTTCACACGCCTAAGGAAAGAGTACAATGAGTAGGCTATGTATGTTTTAAACATTCCTGAGTTTTGCTGAAGTGTAATTGAATCCTAGAAATGAACAGCCTTTCCGGAGGTGAGTCTCTCCTTCCCCACACTAGTATTCATCGTCAGTAGCATTTGGCCGAATGAGAATTAGGGAAGCTTCTCTAAGAGGTATATCAGATATTGCCTTGTTCAATGATGGGCTTACAGACGAAACCTGTACTTTGCCACTTTGGGAACATTAGCTATTGGAGCTAGTTCGTTAGCTGCCTTAATTTGCACAGATACTGATGGAAGATGGGGGGGCCACCTTCATCAGAATGCCGCCAGAGTGCGATCCTAGTATGAATGGGCTCTGCTATTCAAACACCAGTAATGACTTGTGTCGGCTTATGCAGATTTGCACCTCTGGGTTACTCTGTGCCCGGCGCTTGGCAATGCCCAGGTAACATTTAAATCAGGCACTAAGTGTAATTCAATAACTACCCTCAGCACAGCTCTCCTTTTAGGACATTTTTATTCACCATGATTTAGAACATGACACTTGGGTGAGATTAAAGCAGCAAATTGTGCCCGTAAAACAAACCCCTGAAAATAGCAAGGGACTATAGAATTTTATAAAGGGAATATTACACATGCCTCCAATCTGATAAAACTGTTGTGATCTGGGAGATTACTGTGAAATAAAAGTAAGCCAGTACAGTATGTGCCATATCCAGACTATAAATTGCATACTATTGTTTAGTATAACTTTTATGTTCCCTCCGCAAATGACTCCTTAGCATCTTGAGAATACCCCAATGTAGCATACCGTTTATTAGCCTTCGAGGGAGTGGACTCAGGAGACCTGGGGCCACTTTGTGAGTGTAAGGAATCTGGGTGACAGTATTGTAATGCGAGAGTATTTGGGGGAGTTGTGTTGTTCTTGCTGTTGTTACTTTGGTTTCCTTATTTACTTGGTTCCTGTTTATGTCTTGTCTGTTGTAAAGAATGGAACCAGTTTCCAAGGCTCTTGAAAGCTATTCGCTTTTTGCTTAGAGTTCTGGGGTTTTATAGCTACGTGGCATTTTCACACTCATCTACTCCAGCACCTCCTTTTAAAAATAAAGAAGCTGAGGCTGTAAGCATTAAGTGGCCTGCTCAGGTTCACATAGTAAGTTAGGGACGCACTGGATTCCCCTTCAGATATAATCATACCCTATTCTGCTTTTGCCTACAAATTGTAAGGTGTTTTTTTTTTTCCTGTTAAAACTGAAATAATGTATAGGTTATTTAAGAAACTGATTATAATAACAAAATACTGTCTTTTAGAATACTGAGAAAACTCAAAAAGTATTTTGAAGTAGATTTAAAAAAAATCACCTATATTCACACCAGCCAAAGATAACTTTACTGTTAACATTATATTGTATATTCTTCCAACCTTTTATCTATATATACGAGGAAAGAAGTATAGATAGAATTATTTTCTCTGAAAAATAAAGACTAAAGGTATCCCCTGCTTTTCCAAAGTTCACTTCGCGCAACTTCGCTTTTATGCAAGACCTACATTATTACCTGTTTTTTCGAACTGAAGCCCAAAGAGGATTTTCGTTTTTGCAAAAAATGGCAGAAAGTGGAAATAGCATTCAGCTTTTGCTGCAGTGAGCCATTATAGAGGCAGCAGGCACCTTGAGCAGTGAGCTCCTTCACAGGAACCACACTCAGCATCTCTGCGTCAAGCCATCGTAGCTGTGAACTGTGTCTGTGAGCACCTGTGCTTTATCTGTGTTTATTTTGTGCCTCTCGTGGTAAGATGTATCTGAAGGTAACTGCTTATTCGCTTTACGCCATTTCCACTTATGAAAGGTTTCATAGGAATGGTCTACTTTCACATAGCAGATAAACCTGTATACCATTTTATTCACTTAATACATTTATTGGGAAGATTTCTTCACATGATGAAACCCTTTCTCAGAAGCACAATTTTTACTTATTTTATGTTTCGTCAAAATAACATGGCTCTTAAATAATTTAATTATTTCTCAGTTGTTTTATTACTGGCCCCTTTTTTACTCCATGGGTCTGACTGCTAAAGACTTTAAAAAGTAAAAACTACTTGGACAGAAATAAAATGACAGAATATTGATGAAACATAAATGTTTTTAATGTTTCGTATCCAGGGTAGTTTTATGTGATCAATTAACTCAAGTTTTAGATGATAATATCCAAACTTTTCATATCAGATAAGATTGGGTAATACTATTTCTACATCAGGATAGATTTATAAATTAAGTAGATTTAAAAAAAATTTATCGTAGTATAGTTGATTTACAATGTTGTGTTAGTTTCCAGTGTACAGCAAAGTGAATCAGTTACACATATACAAATATCCACTCTTTTTTTAGATTCTTTTCCAATATAGACCATTGCAGAGTATTCAGTAGCGTTCCCTGTGCTATACAGTAGGTCCTTATTAGTTATCTATCTTATATACACTAGTGTGTGTATGTCAATCCCAATATCCCAATTTATTCCTCTCCCACCTTACCTCCTGATAGCCATGTTTGTTTTCTACATAAATTAAGTAGGTTTTTTGTAATTTAAATTTGCTCTCCTGCCCAAATAGGCTAGCTTATAGTTACCACGTTGCATAACTTTAAAATACTGTGTCAGTCACTAGGTCTTCTGTAGCATCCATCCAATCATTTAGTCATCAGTTCCTTGATTCACCTCCTTGCCTTCTAAGTGTATGCCAAGCATCATAGTGCTGTAGGTAATAAGATGAATATGGCATTGTCTTTACCTTCAAGGGTCTTATACTTTAGTTGAAGAGGCAGGTCAGTGAACAGTTCACCCATTTCAAGGCAGAACATCTTGCGGAATAATGGGAAGGCATGGATTCTCAGCCTGAAGATGAAGGGGGATTTTAATGGCTGGAGGACAGTCCAGGCCAAGAGAACAGCAAAGACACAGAAGAGTAAAAATACCCAGAGTGCTCAAGGAATGCTAGTGTACTTGGTGAAAGGGGAGGGTGGAAGGAGAAAAAGAAATGAGAGGTATCAGACTCTAAAGGAAGACATGCTTTTTTATTTGGTATATTTAAATACAAAGAGATAAGCATCGTTTTTACCCTGATTCTGCTGGTGTTGCTAATTCAGGTGGGCAACTAGGGATTATAAAGATGTAAAATGAGCTGGAGACCAGGGAGTTTTAAGTTCTGATCCCTTCATATTACTTAGTGTTGTATACTAATGTCTGTTAATCTCACTTTGTTTTTTGAATATAGGCTCTGTTTCTCGAGGGGTGAAATGGAAATAGCAGAATAACACAAAACATATCCACGATATTTAGATATTGTCACTGAAGAGAGTATTAGTAACTGTTTGTTGGAGTTTGCATTGAACTCATTTTTGCAGTTTTAGGGTTTCCTCTCAGACGTTTGGACAGCATAAAATTTAGAGTAATACTTCAGTTAGTTGGATTAATGGAGACTTTCTGAAATTATTATTGAAAGAGAAATGCAGCTTTATTACTTTCATATACATAATTTGAATTAGGCTAATAAAGAATTGCCTAATAGATGAACCTGGTTTAATGAATATATGAAAATAATTTGTAATTAGAATAATAATTTTATGCACATGAAAGCTGATGAGGTTTTCAAGTGCCTGAAGGTAGTTTGTTTTCTGAAATAGAATAAAAATGCCTCAGAGTTATACAAACTGATTCACGCATTTGCATAGAGCTTTCTCATTTTTCCAAGTATAATACTTTAAGAAACACCTGCTCCTTTGGTCCTTACAACAGCCTCATCATTAGCAGAAGTTAAATGATTTGCCACAGGTCATGAAATTAGTAATTGATGGAACCAGGCCTAGAACCCAGGGCCCTTGATTATTAGTTTATTGTTCTATATCCCAGTTTATACTATTAATTTCTGTAGTATTTTCTATTTTTCCCGGTAGTTAGGGTATAGGTGTTTTGGACTTCACATAAATTCAGGGAGCATTGAGGATCAAGGAACCTTGATTTTTTTCCTGAGCACAATGTGTGTGATATGATGATACCTCATGATTGCCTCAATAAATTGAAACAAACCCATAAAATAAAAATGCTGAAAACAAAGCTTTAATCTTACGTTTTTAGGATTAAGGTAAATGTTCCCAGTTTAGAAGGTGTCACTTTAGGTCTTCAGTTATAAGCAAGGTGGGAACTCTTTAATTACATGAAGTCTAAGACCATATCTTTTAGAAAGTTGGAAAGTCACCCCAAATGTCATCTGTTTGTTAAGACTATACCCTGGAAGGAAATAGGTAACTTTATATACTTTCTCTTTATTGGCTACTTTAATGAATAAATCTGGAAAATTTAAACTTTCAAAGGTTTGCAATAATTTTCTTTTTTTTACATGTATAATTGCTTTACAATGGTGTGTTAGTTTCTACTTTATAACAAAATGAATCAGTTATACATATGTTCCCATATCTCTTCTCTTCCCTCTTGCGTCTCCCTGCCTCCCACCCTCCCTATCCCACCACTCTAGGTTGTCACAAACCACTGAGCTGATCTCCCTGTGCTATGCGGCTGCTTCCCACTAGCTATCTATTTTACGTTTGGTAGTGTATATATGTCCATGCCACTCTCTCACCTTGTCACAGCTTACCCTTCCCCCTCCCCATATCCTCAAGTCCATTCTCTAGTAGGTCTGTGTCTTTATTCCTGTCTTACCCCTAGGTTCTTCATGACATTTTTTTTTTCCCCTGAGATTCCATATATATGTGTTAGCATACGGTATTTGTCTTTCTCTTTCTGACTTACTTCACTCTGTATGACAGACTCTGGGTCCATCCACCTCACTACAAATAACTCAATTTCGTTTCTTTTTATGGCTGAGTAATATTCCCTTGTATACATGTGCCACATCTTCTTTATGCATTCATCCGATGATGGACACTTAGGTTGTTTCCATCTCCTGGCTATTGTAAATAGAGCTGCAGTGAACATTTTGGTACATGACTCTTTTTGAATTATGGTTTTCTCAGGGTATATGCCCAGTAGTGGGATTGCTGGATCATATGGTAGTTCTATTTGTAGTTTTTTAAGGAACCTCCATACTGTTCTCCAAAGTGGCTGTACCAGTTCACATTCCCACCAGCAGTGCAACAGTGTTCCCTTTTCTCCACACCCTCTCCAGCATTTATTGTTTCTAGATTTTTTGATGATGGCCGTTCTGACCGGTGTGAGATGATATCTCATTGTAGTTTTGATTTGCATTTCTCTAATGATTAATGATGTTGAGCATCCTTTCATGTGTTTGTTGGCAGTCTGTATATCTTCTTTGGAGAAATGTCTGTTTAGGTCTTCTGCCCATTTTTGGATTGGGTTGTTTGTTTTTTTGTTATTGAGCTGCATGAGCTGCTTGTAAATTTTGGAGATTAATCCTTTGTCAGTTGCTTCATTTGCAAATATTTTCTCCCATTCTGAGGGTTGTCTTTTGGTCTTGTTTATGGTTTCCTTTGGCATGCAAAAGCTTTGAAGTTTCATTAGGTCCCATTTGTTTATTTTTGTTTTTATTTCCATTTCTCTAGGAGGTGGGTCAGCAAGGATCTTGCTGTGATTTATGCCATAGAGTGTTCTGCCTATACTTTCCTCTAAGAGTTTGAAAGTTTCTGGCCTTACATTTAGGTCTTTAATCCATTTTGAGCTTATTTTTGTGTATGGTGTTAGGGAGTGATCTAATCTCATACTTTTACATGTAGCTGTCCAGTTTTCCCAGCACCACTTATTGAAGAGGCTGTCCTTTCTCCACTGTACATTCCTGCCTCCTTTATCAAAGATAAGGTGACCATATGTGCGTGGGTTTATCTCTGGGCTTTCTATTCTGTTCCATTGATCTATATTTCTGTTTTTGTGCCAGTACCATACTGTCTTGATTACTGTAGCTTTGTAGTATAGTCTGAAGTCAGGGAGCCTGATTCCTCCAGCTCCATTTTTCGTTCTCAAGATTGCTTTGGCTATTCGGGGTCTTTTGTGTTTCCATACAAATTGTGAAATTTTTTGTCCTAGTTCTGTGAGAAATGCCAGTGGTAGTTTGATAGGGATTGCATTGAATCTGTAGATTGCTTTGGGTAGTAGAGTCATTTTCACAATGTTGATTCTTCCAATCCAAGAACATGGTATATCTCTCCATCTATTTGTATCATCTTTAATTTCTTTCATCAGTGTCGTATAATTTTCTGCATACAGGTCTTTTGTCTCCTTAGGTAGGTTTATTCCTAGATATTTTATTCTTTTTGTTGCAGTGGTAAATGGGAGTGTTTCCTTAATTTCTCTTAAAGATTTTTCATCATTAGTATATAGGAATGCCAGAGATTTCTGTGCATTAATTTTGTATCCTGCTACTTTACCAAATTCATTGATTAGCTCTAGTAGTTTTCTGGTAGCATCTTTAGGATTCTCTATGTATAGTATCATGTCATCTGCAAACTGTGACAGCTTTACTTCTTCTTTTCTGATTTGGATTCCTTTTATTTCCTTTTCTTCTCTGATTGTTGTGGCTAAAACTTCCAAAACTGTGTTGAATAAGAGTGGTGAGAGTGGGCAACCTTGTCTTCTTCCTGATCTTAGTGGAAATGCTTTCAGTTTTTCACCATTGAGGATGATGTTGGCTGTGGGTTTGTGATATATGGCCTTTATTATGTTGAGGTAAGTTCCCTCTATGCCTACTTTCTGCAGGGTTTTTATTATAAATGGGTGTTGAATTTTGTCGAAAGCTTTCTCTCCGTCTATTGAGATGATCATATGGTTTTTCTCCTTCAGTTTGTTAGTATGGTTTATCACATTGATTGATTTGCGTATATTGAAGAATCCTTGCATTCCTGGAATAAACCCCACTTGATCTTGGTGTATGATCCTTTTAATGTGCTGTTGGATTCTGTTTGATAGTATTTTGGTGAGGATTTTTGCATCTATGTTCATCAGTGATATTGGCCTGTAGTTTTCTTTCTTTGTGACATCCTTGTCTGCTTGTGGTATCAGGGTGATGGGGGCCTCGTAGAATGAGTTTGGGAGTGTTCCTCCCTCTGCTATATTTTGGAAGAGTTTGAGAAGGATAGGTGTTAGCTCTTCTCTAAACGTTTGATAGAATTCGCCTGTGAAGCCATGTGGTCCTGGGCTTTTGTTTGTTGGAAGGTTTTCAATCACAGTTTCAATTTCAGTGCTTGTGATTGGTCTGTTCATATTTTCTATTTGTTCCTGATTCACTCTTGGCAGGTTGTGCATTTCTAAGAATTTGTCCATTTCTTCCAGGTTGTCCATTTTATTGGCATAGAGTTGCTTGTAGTAATCTCTCATGATCTTTTGTATTTCTGCAGTGTCAGTTGTTACTACTTCTTTTTTGTTTCTAATTCTATTCATTTGAGTCTTCTCCCTTTTTTTCTTGATTAGTCTAGCTAATGGTTTATCAATTTTGTTTATCTTCTCAAAGAACCAGCTTTTAATTTTATTGATCTTTGCTATCATTTCCTTCATTTTTTTTTCATTTATTTCTGATCTGATCTTTATGATTTCTTTCCTTCTGCTAACCTTGGGTTTTTTTTTGTTCTTCTTTCTCTAATTGGTTTAGGTGTGAGGTTAGGTTGTTTATTCGAGATATTTCCTGTTTCTTAAGTTAGGATTGTATTGCTATAAACTCCCCTCTTAGAACTGCTTTTGCTGCATCGCATAGGTTTTGGGTCGTCGTGTCTCCATTGTCATTTGTTTCTAGGTATTGTTTGATTTCCTCTTTGATTTCTTCAGTTATCACTTCGTTATTAAGTAGTGTATTGTTTAGCCTCCATGTGTTTGTATGTTTTACAGATCTTGTCCTGTAATTGATATCTAGTCTCATAGTGTTGTGGTCGGAAAGGATACTTGATACAATTTCAAATTTTCTTAAATTTACCAAGGCTTGATTTGTGACCCAAGATATGATCTATTGTGGATAATGTTCCATGAGCACTTGAGAAAAATGTGTATTCTGTTGTTTTTGGATGGAATGTCCTATGAGTATCAACTAAGTCCATCTTGTTTAATGTATCATTTAAAGCTTGTGTTTCCTTATTTATTTTCATTTTGGATGATCTGTCCATTGGTGAAAGTGGGGTGTTAAAGTCCCCTACTATGAACGTGTTACTGTCGATTTCCCCTTTTATGGCTGTTAGTATTTGCCTGATGTATTGAGGTGCTCCTATGTTGGGTGCATAATTATTTACAATTGTTATATCTTCTTCTTGGATCAATCCCTTGATCATTATGCAGTGTCCTTCTTTGTCTCTTCTAATAGTCTTTATTTTAAAGTCCATAATTTCTGATGTGAGAATTGCTACTCCAGCTTTCTTTTGGTTTCCATTTGCATGAAGTATATTTTTCCATCCTCTTACTTTCAGTCTGTATGTGTCTCCAGGTCTCAAGTAGGTCTTTTCTAGATAGCATGTATATTGTCTTATTTTTGTATCCATTCAGCCAGTCTGTGTCTTTTGGTGGGAGCATTTAATCCATTTACATTTAAGGTAATTATCGATATGTATGTTTCTATTACCATTTTCTTAATTATTTTGGGTTTGTTATTGTAGGTCTTTTCCTTCTCTTGTGTTTCTTGCCTAGAGAAGTTTCTTTAGCATTTGTTGTAGAGCTGGTTTGGTGGTGCTGAACTCTCTCAGCTTTTGCTTGTCTGTAAAAGTTTTAATTTCTCCATCAAATCTGAATGAGATCCTTGCTGGGTAGTGTAATCTTGGTTGTACGTTTCTCTCGTTCATTACTTTAAATATGTCCTGCCAGTCCCTTCTGGCTTGCAGAGTTTCTGCTGAAAGATCAGCTGTTAACCTTATGGGGATTCTCTTGTGTGTTATTTGTTGTTTTTCCACTCCTGCTTTTAATATGTTTTCTTTGTATTTAATTTTTGACAGTTTGATTAATATGTCTTGGCATATTTCTCCTTGGATTTATCCTGTATGGGACTCTCTGTGCTTCCTGGACTTGATTAACTATTTCCTTTCCCATATTAGGGAAGTTTTCAACTATAATCTCTTGAAATATTTTCTCAGTTCCTTTCTTTTACTCTTCTTCTTCTGGAACCCCTATAATTCGAATGTTGGTGCATTTAATGTTGTCCTGGAGGTCTCTGTGACTGTCTTCAGTTGTTTTCATTCTTTTTTTCTTTATTCTGCTCTGCTGTAGTTATTTACACTATTTTATTTTCCACGTCACTTATCCATTTTTCTGCCTCAGTTATTCTGCTATTGATCCCATCTAGATTATTTTTATTTTCATTTATTGTGTTGTTCATCGTTGCTTGTTTCCTCTTTAGTTCTTCTAGGTCCTTGTTAAATGTTTCTTGCATTTTCTCAATTCTGTTTCCAAGATTTTGGATCATCTTTACTATCATTATTCTAAATTCTTTTTCAGGTAGACTGCCTATTTCCTCTTCATTTGTTAGGTCTGGTGCATTTTTATCTTGCTCCTTCATCTGCTGTGTGTTTTTCTGTCCTCTCATTTTGTTTATCTTACTGTGTTTGTGGTCTCCTTTGCAGGCTGCAGGTACGTAGTTCCCGTTGTTTTTGGTGTCTGTCCCCAGTGGCTACAGTTGGTTAAGTGGGTTGTGTGGGTTTCCTGGTGGAGGGGACCAGTGCCTGTGTTCTGTTGAATGAGGCTGGGTCTTGTCTTTCTGGTGGGCAGGTCCACGTCTGGTGGTATGTTTTGGGGTGTCTGTGGACTTATTATGATTTTAGGCAGCCTCTCTGCTATTGGGTGGAGTTGGGTTCCTGTCTTGCTAGGTGTTTGGCATAGGGTTTCCAGCACTGTTGCTTGCTGGTCATTGAGTGAAGCTGGGTGCTGTTGTTGAGATGGAGATCTCTGGGAGATTTTCCCTGTTTGATATTATGTGGAGCTGGGAGTTCTCTTGTGGACCAGTGTCCTGAAGTTGGCTCTCCCACCTTGGAGGCACAGCCCTGACTCCTGGCTGTAGCACCAAGAGCCTTTCATCCACATGGCTCAGAATAAAAGGGAGATAAAGTAGTAAGTAAGGAAGGAAGGAAGGTAGGAAGGAAGGAAGGATGGAAGAAAGAGGATAAATTAAAATAAAGTAAGCTAAATAAAATAAAGTTATTAAAATAAACAATTAAGAAAAAAATTTTTTAAAGAAAAAGAAAAACAAACGGACGGCTAGAACCCTAGGACAAATGGTGGAAGCAAAGCTATACAGACAAAATCTCACACAGAAGCATAAACATACACACTCACAAAAAGAGGAAAAGGGGAAAAAATCATAAATCTTGCTCTCAAAGTCCACCTCCTCAATTTGGGATGATTCACTGTCTATTCAGGTATTCCACAGATGCAGGGTACATCAAGTTGACTGTGCAGCTTTAATCCGCTGCTTCTGAGGCTGCTGGGAAAGATTTCCCTTTCTCTTCTTTTTTCGCGCAGCTCCCAGGGGCTCAGCTTTGGATTTGGCCCCGCCTCTGCGTGTAGGTCGCCTGAGGGCGTCTGTTGTTCGGCAGGGGGGAGGGAGGGGCAAGGAGTGCGGGGCGAGACTGCCGTGGCAGAGGCCGGCGTGATGTTGCAGCAGTCTGAGGCGCACCATGCGTTCTCCCGGGGAAGTTGTCCCTGGATCCCGGGACCCTGGCAGTGGCGGGCTGCACAGGCTCCACGAAATGGGGGTGTGGATAGTGACCTGTGCTCTCACACAGGCCTCTTGGTGGCGGCAGCTGCAGCCTTACCGTCTCCTGACCGTCTCTGGGGTCCGCGTTTTTAGCCGCGGCTCGCGCCCGTCTCTGGAGCTCCTTTAAGCAGAGCTCTTAATCCCCTCTCCTCGCGCACCAGGAAACAAAGAGGAAAGAAAAAGTCTCTTGCCTCTTCGGCAGGTCCAGACTTTTCCCCGGACTCCCTCCCTGCTAGACGCGGTGTACTAACCCCCTGCAGTCTGTGTTTACGCCGACAACCCCAGTCCTCTGCCTGGGCTCAGACTGAAGCCCAAGCCTCAGCTCCCAGCCCCGCCCGCCCCGGCGGGTGAGCAGACAAGCCTCTCGGGCTGGTGAGTACCGGTCGGCCCTGATCCTCTGTGCGGGAATCCCTCCGCTTTGCGTACCGCACCCCTGTTGTTGTGCTCTCCTCCGCGGCTTCGAAGCTTACCCCCCACTGCCATCCGCAGTCTCTGCCCGCGAAGGGGCTTCCTAGTGTTTGGAAAGTTTTCCTCCTTCCCAGCTCCGTCACACTGGTGCAGGTCCCGTCCGTATTCTTTTGTCTCTGTTTATTCTTTTTTCTTTTGCCCTACCCAGGTACGTGGGGGGTTTCTTGCCTTTTGGGAGGTCTCTTGCCTTTTGGGAGGTCTGAGGCCTTCTGCCAGCGTTCAGTAGTTGTTCTGTAGGAGTTGTTCCACGTGTAGATGTATTTCTTGTGTATCTGTGGGGGGGAAGGTGATCTCCACGTCTTACTCTTCCGCCATCTTCCCCCTTGGTCTGCAATAATTTTTGACTTTTCATTTAGATACTAGCACGGAGATTGACCAAATGCATTATTTTAAGGTTAATTAATAAGACATAAGAGCAGGCAGTTAAAATTGATATGTTTTTGAAGACTTTTTAAGTATAATGACACATGTATAGTAGAGTGATTTTTTTACATGGTTTTTCTAAATATATAGTTCTGAAAAAAAAAGAAAAAAGGCAACTTCATACCCTGAAAACATGAGCAATATGGACCTCTTCCTTCAGGTCTCTGCGTCAAGATTTGTTGCTGGAAGTGACAGGTACACTTTCTTGTTCCTGTAGGTGTTTTATGTAAAAGCCTGTGACAGGCATACTCAGTGTAGCATTATACTTTGGCTGCAATATAATGATTTTACAGTATTAGAAGTAACATTGTAATTCCTTTGCACTGCGCAAAGCTCTTCTCATTACTCAATATGAGACTTGCCCATCTGTCTTCCATGACAACTTTTGAAGAAACTGATGGAATTTATAACATTTTACAATGAACTAAAATATAGCAAGAGTTCTGAATAGTATGGAGTGACTTGTAGAATAGTGCTCCTGTCGAGAACAACTAGAGAATATGGATAAACATTTAAATAGTTCTGCTTAAATGCATCAAAGAGGTTTTGAAGTAATGAGAACTACAATGGTAAAATTTCAGAGATGGGAAACCATGGAAACCTGAGCTGATGATTGATCTCTACTTTTTCCCTGGGGAAATGTGCTACTTCTGGACATGGGTAGGAAGCAGAGAATGGGGGCTCTGTCCAGGCAGAGGACTGCTGTTAAGGGAAGCAGAAACATACAGAACTTTTGGTGAACTCATGGAGTGGAGTGGAGTGAAGAAAAATGGTGACTCAAGTTGAGTAATCTCAGTACACAACCTGTTTTTCCCTCAACACATTTGCTGAATTCTGAAAGCAAATGAAGTGGGAGGCACACACACATAAACACACACAAAAAGAAAGGAAGGAAGAAAAAGATAAAGCAAGCAAAGTTAAAAACTTCTGGGAAGCAAAATTGAAGAAACAAAGGCTAGAGTTGAACTGCTGAGAAAATGAGTCTGCTGATCATACTAGATCTGCAGCTGGAAGCTATACAGGTCTGCACCGTAGGAGGAGTAGACATCCAGTGGTTGATGGAGCCTTACAAAACTACAGTTCAGCCACAAAGCAGGTTAGTCTTTGGTTGAATAAAGGGAAAAGGTGATCAATTCTGACTCTTTCTGCCCAGCAAAAAAAAAAAAAAAAAGGTTAAACTTTTTCTGGAGGAAGATAACATAATCTGAAACCTCTATGTCTGACATTCAATTAAATATTACTAACAAAAAAATCAAGAGAGAAAGCTGTCAATAGAATATATTCATAGGTGATCTGGAAATTGACATGAAAAGACAAAGATTTAAAAATGGTATTTATTGGGACTTCCCTGGCAGTCCAGTGGTTAAGACTCCATGCTTCCACTGCAGGGGGCATGGGTTCGATCCCTGGTCGGAGAACTAATATTCTGCATGCCACTTGGCATGGCCAAAAATAAATAAATAAATAAATATAATATGTAAAATATAAAATGGCTTTTTAAAATGTATTTAAGAAAATAAAGAAACTGAATGCCAACGGATAAAAACATGGATAATTTCAACACAGAAGTAAAATCCATAAAATGAATCAAATGGAAATTATAGAATCAAACAATACAATATCTTAATATCAGTAAATGTGTTTGATAGCAGAAGATAGGAACTATAAACTGGTAGACAGCTCAATAGAGCCTGTCTAGCTGAAGCACAGAGAGGAAATAAAAGAATGTAAAATAGATAAAGGAAGGATAAGAATTGTAGAATATAATATAACTGTCTAACATCCGGGTAATTTGAGTATCAGAAGAAAAACAGAGAGGGTTTGTGCAGAATCAATATTCAAAGAAAATTGGCTATGAATGTTGCAAATATGGTAAACAGTATCAACCCACAAATTCCAGAAGCTCTGTGAATCGTAAGTTGAATAATTAGAAAGAAGCTAAAACTTAGGCACATCACAGTAAAATTGATGAGAAACAAAGATAAGAAAATCTTAAAAATAGCCAGAGGTGGGATGAAAACCGAGCAGAGAAAAATGCTTATTATTTTCAAAGTAGTAACAATAATACTAAGACCTGACTTGTGAACAAGAACAATAGAAGCCAGAGGATAATAGAATTACAGCTTAATAAATGATGAAGGAAAATAATTTCCTACCTGGAATTTTTTTTTTTTTTTTGCTTTTAATTCTATTTTTTTCTTTAATTTTTGAATTTTATTTTATACAGCAGGTTCTTATTAGTTATACATTTTATACATATTAGTGTATATTTGTCACTTCACTATACATATTAGTGTGTATATATTTCACTTTAACCCAGTGAAAATGAAAGTAAAATAAAGATTGATCAATTGATTGATTTATGAAGAAATAAACCTATCTTTACTTGGTGACATATTAAGGTCACTAAGCTTATGTCATGTATGTTATGTCATACTAAGGTGACATAACAATATATGTAAAAGTAAAGACATTTTAGGCAAACAAAAACTGAGAGTATAAGTGGTGTACCTGCACTAAAATATAAAGTAAAAAGGGTTCCTCAAGAAGGAAGCAGAGATTCAGGAAGAAATAAAAACGGAATGAGAAATATATGGGTAAATATAGTTAATGTTAACTTAATAAAACAGTGATAATGTCTTGACTTAAAAATGTATATAGATTTGAAATCAATAACGCAATAACAACAATAATGTGAACACATTATTGGAGGATTATAAATCATATTAAAATGTTCTAAGTTCTAGCATTATCAGAAAGTAGTAAAAGTGATAAAAGTAATGTTTTTGACTGTCATCAGTTAGGGATACGTATTTTAGAATAACCATTAAAAGACTAGTAAGTAATTCATTACTAAGAATTTACTGGAGGAAAAATAAAATAAATTATTAATCTAAAGGAGAGAAGAAAAGTATGTACAGGTGAGTTCAGTAGAACATAAATGATAAAATGATATAAATGTTTAGATCAGTAATTAAAAATAAAATTGATCATTTCTTCCAATTAAAAGATAATTGAAAAACTAAAACTGTCAACATATATTAAAAATAACCTAAAGTGTGTGCCCCTTATGAGAGACCCACTTCTAATATTCAGACAGACAAATATTAAAAGTAAAAGGATGGAAAAGCAAGAAGCAAACAGCAAAAGAAAGCTTCCGGGGTGGGGCTGATGGCGGACTCTGGGAGGGATCACACTAAGGAGTGCTTCCCAGAACTTCTGCTGCCAGTGTCCTCGTCCCTTGGTGAGTCACAGCTGCCCCCCCCCCCCCCCCCGCCCCCGGCCTCTGCAGGAGACACTCCAACACTAGCAGGTTTATAGAGACAGCAGAAGCAAGAAGAACTACAGTCCTGTAGCCTGTGGAGCAAAAACCACATTCACAGACAGACAACAGGAAAAGGCAGAGGGCTATGTACCAGATGAAGGAACAAGATAAAACGTCAGAAAAATAACTAAATGAAGTGGAGATAGGCAACCTTCCAGAAAAAGAATTCAGAATAATGATAGTGAAGATGATCCAGGACCTCGGAAAAAGAATGGAGGCAAAGATCGAGAAGATGCAAGAAAAGTTTAACAATGACCTAGAAGAATTAAACAGCAAACAAACAGATTAACAATACAATCACTGAAATGAAAACTACACTGGAAGGAATCAATAGCAGAATAACTAGGCAGAAGAGCAGATAAGTGACCTGGAAAACAGAATGCTGTAATTCACTGCTGCGGAACAGAATAAAGAAAAAGAATGAAAAGAAATTAAGACAGCCTAAGAGACCTCTGGTACAACATTAAACACAACAACATTCGCATTATAGGGGTCTCAGAAGGAGAGAGAGAGAGAAAGGACCTGAGAAAATATTTGAAGAGATTATAGTTGAAAACTTCCCTAACATGGGAAAGGAGATACCCACCCAAGTCCAGAAAGTGCAGAGTCCCATACAGGATAAACCCAAGGAGAAACACGCTGAGACACATAGTAATCAAATTGGCAAAAATTAAAGAAAAAGAAAAATTACTGAAAGCAGCAAGGGAAAAACAACAAATAACATACAAGGGAACTCCCATAAGGTTAACAGCTGATTTCTCAGCAGAAAGTCTACAGGCCAGAAGGGAGTGGCATGACATATTTAAAGCGATGAAAGGGAAGAACCTACAACCAAGATTACTCTACCCAGCAAGGATCTCATTCAGATTCGATGGAGAAATCAAAAGCTTTACAGATAAGTAAAAGCTAAGAGAATTCAGCACCACCAAACCAGCTCTACAACAAATGCTAAAGGAACTTCCCTAGCTGGGAAACACAAGAGAAGGAAAGGACCTACAAAAACAAACCCAAAACAATTAAGAAAATGGTCATAGGAGCATACATATTGATATTACCTTAAACGCAAATGGATTACATGCTGCAACCAAAAGACACAGGCTTGCTGAATGGATACAAAAAGAAGACGCACATATATGCTGTCTACAAGAGACCCACTTCAGACTTAGGAACACATACAGACTGAAAGTGAGGGGATGGAAAAGATATTCCATGCAAGTGGAACTTAAAAGAAGGCTGGAGTAGCAATACTCATATCAGATAAAATAGACTTTAAAATAAAGAATGTTACAAGAGACAAGGAAGGACACTACATAATGCTCAAGGGATTAATCCAAGAAGAAGATATAACAATTATAAATATATATGCACCCAACAGAGGAGCACCTCAATACATAAGGCAACTGCTAACAGCTATAAAAGAGGAAATTGACAGTAGCACTTTTTAAATTGTCAATAATAGTGGGGGACTTTAACACCTCACTTACACCAATGGACAGATCATGCAAAATGAAAATAAATAAGGAAACAGAAGCTTTAAATGACACAATAGACCAGATAGATTTAATTGATATTTATAGGACATTCCATCCAAAAACAGCAGATTACACTTTCTTCTGAAGTGCGCACGGAACATTCTCCAGGATAGATCACATCTTGGGTCACAAATCAAGCCTCAGTAAATTTAAGAAAATTGAAATCATATCAAGCATCTTTTCTGACCACAAATCTATGAGATTAGAAATGAATTGCAGGGAAAAAAACGTAAAAAACACAAACACATGGAGGCTAAACAATACGTTAGTAAATAACTAAGAGATCACTGAAGAAATCAAAGAGGAAATCAAAAAATACCTAGAGACAAATGACAATGAAAACACGACAATCCAAAACCTATGGTATGCAGCAAAAGCAGTTCTAAGAGGGAAGTTTATAGCTATACAAGCGTACCTCAAGAAACACGAAAAATCTCAAATAAACAATCTAACCTTACACCTAAAGGAACTAGAGAAAGAAGAACAAACAATACCCAAAGTTAGCAGAAGGAAAGAAATCATAAAGATCAGAGCAGAAACAAATGAAATAGAAACAAAGAAAACAATAGCAAAGATCAATAAAACTAAAAGCTGGTTCTTTGAGAAGATAAACAAAATTGATAAACCATTAGCCAGCCTCATCAAGATAAAGAGGGAGAGGACTCAAATCAATAAAATTAGAAATGAAAAAGGAGTGTTACAACAGACACTGCAGAAATACAAAGCATCCTAAGAGACTACTATAAGCAATTCTATGCCAGTAAAATGGACATCCTGGAAGAAATGGACAAATTCTTAGTAAGGTATAACCTTCCAAGACTGAACCAGGAAGAAATAGAAAATATGAACAGACCAATTACAAGTAATGAAATTGAAACTAGTTAAAAGTCTTCCAACAAACAAAAGTCCAGGACCAGATGGCTTCACAGATGAATTCTATCAAACATTTAGAGAAGAGCTAACACCCATCCTTCTCAAACTCTTCCAACAAATTGCAGAGGAAGGAATACTCCAAAACTCATTCTATGAGCCCACCATCACCCTGATAACAAAACCAGACAACAATACTACAAAAATAGAAAATTACAAACCAATATCACTGGTGAGCATAGATGCAAAAATCTTCAACAAAATGCTAGCAAACAGAATCCAACAACACATTAAAAGGATCATACACCACGATCAAGTGGGATTTATCCCAGGGATGCAAGGATTCTTCAATATACGCAAATCAATCAATGTGATACACCATATTAACAAATTGAAGAATAAAAACCATATGATCATCTCAATAGATGCAGCAAACGCTTTTGAGAAAATTCAACACCTATTTATGATAAAAACTCTCCAGAAAGTGGGCATAGAGGCAACCTACCTCAACCTAATAAAGGCCGTATATGACAAACCCACAGCAAACATCATTCTCAATGGTGAAAAACTGAAAGCATTTCCTCTAAGATCAGGAATGTAACAAGGATGTCCACTCTTACCACTATTATTGAACATAGTTTTGGAAGTCCTAGCCACAGCAGTCAGAGAAAAAAAGGAAATAAAAGGAATCCAAATTGGAAAAGAAGAAGTAAAGCTGTCACTGTTTGCAGATGACATGATACTATACATAGAGAATCCTAAAGATGCCAGCAGAAAACTACTACAGCTAATCAATGAATTTGGTAAAGTTGCAGGATACAAAATTAATGCACAGAAATCTCTTGCATTCCTATACGCTAATGATGAAAAATCTGAAAGAGAAATTAAGGAAACACTTCTATTTACCATTGCAACAAAAGGAATAAAATACCTAGGAATAAACCTACCTAGGGAGACAAAAGACCTGTATGCTGAAAACTATAAGACACTGAAGAAAGAAATTAAAGATGATACCAACAGATGGAGAGATATACCATGTTCTTGGATTGGAAGAATCAATATTGTGAAAATGACTCTACTATCCAAAGCAATCTACAGATTCAATGCCATCCCTATCAAATTACAAATGGCATTTTTTACAGAACTAGAACAAAAAATCTTAAAATTTGTATGGAGACACAAAAGACCCCGAGTAGCCAAAGCGGTCTTGAGGGAAAAAACGGACCTGTAGGAATCAAACTCCCTGATTTCAGACTATACTACAAAGCTACAGTAATCAAGGTAGTATGGTATTGGCACAAAACCAGAAACATAGATCAATGGAACAAGATAGAAAGCCCAGAGATAAACCCACACACCTATGGTCAACTAATCTGTGACAAAGGAGGCAAGGATATATAATAGAGAAAAGACAGTCTCTTCAATAAGTGGTACTGGGAAAACTGGACAGCTACATGTAAAAGAATGAAATTAGAACACTCCCTAGCACTATACACAAAGATAACCTCAAAATGGATTAGTGACCTAAATGTAAGACCGGACACTATAAAACTCTTAGAGGAAAACACAGGAAGAGCACTCTTTGAGATAAATCACAGCAAGATCTTTTTTGATCCACCTTCTAGAGTAATGGAAATATAAACAAAAATAAACAAATGGGACCTAATGAAACTTCAAAGCTTTTGCACAGCAACGGAAACCATAAACAAGATGAAAAGACAGCCCGCAGAATGGGAGAAAATATTTGCAAACGAATCAACGGACAAAGGATTAATCTCCAACATATATAAACAGCTCATGAAGCTAAATATTAAAAAAAAAAACCCAATCCAAAGATGGGCAGAAGACCTAAATAGACATTTCTCCAAAGAAGACATACAGATGACCAAGAGACACATGAAATGCTGCTGAACATCACTAATTATTAGACAAATGCAAATCAGAACTGCAATGAAGTCTCACCTCACACCAGTCAGAATGGGCATTGTCAGAAAATCTACAAACAACAAATGCTGGAGAGGGTGTGGAGAAAAGGGAACCCTCTTGCACTGTTGGTGGGAATGTAAATTGATACAGCCACTATGGAGAACAGTATGGAAGTTCCTTAAAAAACTAAAAATAGAATTACCATATGATCCAGCAATCCCAGTGCTGGGCATATACCCAGAGAAAACCATAATTCGAAAAGACACATGCACCCCAATGTTCATTGCAGCACTATTTACAATAGCCAGGTCATGGAAGCAACCTAAATGCCCATCGACAGATGAATGGATAAAGAAGATGTGGTACATATGTATGACAGAATATTACTCAGCCATAAAAAGGCACGAAATTGGGTCATTCGTTGAGACGTGGATGGATCTAGAGACTGTCATACAGAGTGAAGTAAGTCAGAAAGAAAAACACAATTATCGTATATTAATGCATATATGTGGAACCTAGAAAAATGGTACAGATGAACTGGTTTGCAGGGCAGAAATTGAGACATAGATGTAGAGAACAAACATATGGGCACCAAGGGGGGAAACTGTTGGGGGAGTGGGTGTGGTGGTGTGATGAATTGGGCGATTGGGATTGACATGTATACACTGATGTGTATAAAATTGATGATAATAAGAACCTGCTGTATAAAAATAAAATAAAATAAAATTCAAAAAAAAAAAGAAAGCTAGAGTTTTTCAATAATCAGGAAAGTAGATTCTAAACCAAGAAGTGTATTCAAATAGAGAGGAATAATACATAATTTTAAAGAAGAATTTACAGTCCTAAATTTGAATGCACCTGTTACCATTCTTTAAAATCTTTAAAGCAATAAACTGTAAAACCAAAAAGTTAAATTCAAAATCAAAATCATAGCAAGTGAGTTGAACACACCTTCTCCATAGCTGATAGAACAGGCATCCCGAAATCAAGAAGGATATTGAAAACCTGAACAACATATTTAAGAAATACCACCAAGTTAATAGAGTACTGCATCTAACCATGGCTGAACTCATACTTTTCCAAGTGCATATGAATTGTTATCAAATGGACCATATGATGGTTTATAGAGCAAGTCTCGTCAAATATCAAAAGATTTAAATCATTCAGATTATGTTATCTGATTATGAAGAATTAAAGTAGAAATAAAAACCACAAAAGATAAATGGTAAAACACAAATTGCTTGGAAATTAAACAGTGTACTCTAAATAACCTGTGTGTCAAAGAAGACATTTTACTGGTAATTAAAAATATTTGATGTAAATTTTAGTGAAGATAACAACTTATCAAAATTTGTATAAGGATCTGGCTACAGCAGTACACACAGGGTCATTTATAGGCTTAAATTCATATTTAAGAAAGGAATAACAGCCTAAATTCAATTAACCAAGCTTTCATCTCAAGAAACTAGAAAAAGAATAATAAATTAAACCCCAAAAAGTAGGCGGAAGGAAATAATGAAGGTAAGATATGCAGTTGATTAAAGGGAAGATAAAGTTGGTTCTTTACAGAGATTAATAAAATTAATAGCAAGAATGATCAAGGAAAAAATTACCAATATCAAGGAATAAAAAGAAGACAATACTACATATCCTAAACACATTAAAAAGATAATAAAAGCATATTACATCAATCAATTTGAAAAGCAAAATGAATTGTACAAATTCATTGAAAAACAGAACCTACAAAAAGTAAGAGGAAGGAGAAAATCGGAATCTGTTATTAAAAATCTTCCCACATAGAAAATTCCAGACTTATATGGCTTCACCAATGATTTCTATTAAACGTTTAAGATAGAAATAATGAATATTCATAACCTTTTCTAGACAAAAGGTAAAGAGTCAGTACTCTCCTTATTTGATGATTCTTCAACACAGAGATTCTAAGAACTTTAATAACATTAGGAACCTAGACCTTATGCTGTGTTATAGAATAATTCTAAAGGAGTTTTAACCTTACAACAATCTTCATTAGAATAATGAAAATTATTTCATTTTACATATTTTAAACACATAACCATACTACTCAAGACTAATTTGTAATTGTCTAGCATCTTAAAGAAAAAGGGCCCATAGAATTGTTACTGGATTTCAGTAAATTTTTATTTAAGTGGCCAGAAGTATACAGAGTGGTACTTCAATTGAGTTCTACTATTTAAAGATCCTTTGATGATAAATGTGTAACAGTGGAAAGTGTGCTAGTTTGGGATTCAGAAGACCCAGGTTCTAATTTGGCATCAGCTACCTGTTACCTTACAGGCAAATACATAATATCTCAGAGTCTTTGTTCCCCATCTGTCCATTGAAAGTTTTGGGCTAGAAAATCTTTAAGACCCTTGATAAATCTGGTGAAACTTGAGTTGTCTTTCTTTTCTACCTCATCAAGATAGGCAAGTGACAAGATGTAGATAGATTATTCCAGGCACTGAGTTGCCACGATTATTACCAACACAAGAGAAGTCAAAAAAGCTATCCTATGAGTGAGATTACTGATTTTCTTCATGCAGTGAGGCTGACAGGTAGGCCTGGGTAAACGGTGTGAGTTCACAAACTTGTTTATTTACCTTGTTTTTCCTAAGTCTGTGGAAAAACATAGGCAGGCACCCAAGGCAACGCGTTCTGTATGTCACAATTTCAAGGCATCTTTTTTTGCTTAAACCCTTCTCTGTATATTCTAAGTCATTTTTCTCTGCCCATACACCTCCCAAACTTCATTCAAGTTCTTCCTTTTCTCTTGTTGTCCTAAGAATGTCAAAATTATTGAGTCTTTTCATTTTTATTATGCCAGTGTACCCCTGGGTAACTCGCTGAAAGACACCTGTTATAACTAATGTATTAATGTTCACCCAGTTCTACTGATTTAAGATATTTTATTTTGAACTAAATGACAAAAAATATTTCCAAACATGTCATAACCATGTGTTTATACATTTTCCTTTGTGAAACCTCTAACCAAAAAGATTTGATAGACTACTTAACTTAATGCTTTCTCCAACTTCAGTACAGTAGATTTACCTTCTAACCAATACCATCCATCATACTATTTATAAGGGAGAATTTGCATGAATTTTAATATCAGTCTTTTTGAAACAGTGGTAATTTTATGGTGTGTATTGTAATTGTTTTTACCAGGTTACAGTAGGGCCTCTTCCACAGTCAGAATACATATTACTAAATTGCCCTCCTTAGCAAAATTTTCTTTTCTAATGACACATGTCATATTGGTGCTCTTTTAATCAATGATCTTAGCCTTTGTGGGAGCTGACAGACATGGGGATGCCAGAAACGGCTGTGTTTTTGAAACAGATGCTTTCAGAGCAAAACCTTTAAAGTAAAGGAAATGAGAATATTTTGCCTGTGTCCCTTATCTTCGTTCTGCAATCCTTGCTTGGGAATTTCTAGGGGAAAACAGACTGTTTCATCATGGCTTTATAAACCATTGCTGTGGCACACCTCTGATAAATATGTTCATTCCAGATGCCTATTAAGTGATTTGTAAAGAAAATCTAGGGAAGATACTCATGCAAGTATTAAAACATTGGTTTGTGCTTTCTTAGTGATTTCCTGAGTGATTTTTAGTTGTTGTTGCTTTACCTGCTAAAATTAAGGTACTTCTTACATTCATTTGCTGGACAAGTCATCATTGCAGTTTATACCTCATATGGTCTAAGGAATAGAGTCCTTTCTCTTTGTCCAAATATCTGTCAGTGTACCCCTTTTTTATATATCAAATAAGCAGAACACGATTCACATTTCTGTCTCATAAGGATTTTTCTACTATAAGGATTAAAATTGAGATCTGAATAATTATCTTACTAAGATAGAATTCTATTTTATTTCTTTTATCCCAATAATAGTCACCAATCCTTCTTCTGCTCTGTTAATCAAATATACATGGCTACCGTTCTATGGTAGCAAATACATATAACAATCCCAACCAAAATGCTTTTTTTTTTTTTTTCATCACTATAACCATAGAATTTCTCTCTTTCTACTTCCCTTTTACTTCCCACAAAGGACAATAACTTTTGGCTAATTTTATTTCCCCATCTCCTTCTGCCTTTCATACACACACATAGCACTTTCCAAATACCTTTGTTTTCTCCTTACTTTTAGAAATTTATGTGTTGGAGGGTAGTTTAAGAAAAAGAATCTCCTTTATAGGTGCCAGTTGAGTTTTATAAGTGCTTACTTAGCATTCTTATTACACATTCCCTGAGAGCCTTGTGTTAAGTTTCCTTGTTCAGTGCTGTATCCTATTTAGTTTATCTTTTCTTATTTAAAAAAAAATTCAGTTTGGGCTCATTTATTGTTTGCGGTATTTTTTCAAGTATTTCTTTCAGATTAAGCATGTGTATGATATGCTTTCTCAGTTACTGCATGTCCTGGATTTTCTCTCTTTCATCCTGATTGGTTACCTTCGCTGGTAGAAGGTTCTTGAGTTGCAGAATTTATGTGAAAGTAGTCTGTAGACACTTTGGCTTCCAGTATTGCAGGTGAGAAGTCTGATGTCTGTCTGATTTTGGTTTTCTTTGAACGTGAAAAATTCAAGGGCACTTTGAATTTTTATGTTCAGATCTTTGCTCAGTTCAGTGAAGTTTGTTTTAATTTTTTTCCTAGTTTGGTTTCTAGGCCGTAATTTCTATTACTTCATCTGTTCCTTTTTCTCCTTTTGTATCATGTTGTGTCTGTCATCTAAGCCTCTTAGTGTTTTCCATTTGCTTTTTTGTTTCCTTTTTGTTTTATGATTTGAGATACTTCCTATACTTGATCCGCCAGGTCACTAACTGTAATTACATCAATCAACTCATTCTCATTTTTAATTCTTTTACTGAATTTTATAGATCAAACAATCATGTGTTTAAGTTCCATAAGTCTTTTGAGAATTGCACTTGAATCTCTATAAGTGCCTTTTTTATTTTGCCGTTCAGGTGCTCATCTCTCTGTTCCAGGAGAGCAGGTTTACATGGCCCACTTCTCTGGCTGTTTGGCTTCCCAGGAAGGAAGGTATTTTTCTCTCTGGACTCATTGGGACTCAGGTTTCCTTGTTGGAATATTCTTAATTGTAGAAATCCTGTATGGGGTAAAAAGAGATTTCTCACCTTGTGGGTGTGGGATTTAGGGACAGGCTGTTACATCTCTCTTACCACAATCGTAAGAAGCTGTTTTACAGCCTAGTTTCCCTTCATGCTGCAAGCCATGAGAGTAAAGGAGACGTATCACCTTCACGTAGCCCTGTCCTGGACATTTAGAGCTCAGGGAGACTCAGCATTCTCAAAAGGGATGAAGTTGAACTCCCCTCAGCCTACTCTGCTGGATTCTATAGATCTGGAACACCACGCTTTATATAGGGCTCTGAAGCTCTCTGGTCCTTGCACAGAATTTGTTTCAAGTTTTCTCTGTAGGGATTTCACTAATTCTGAGTCTTACTAGACTTTTGATGGCAGCTGCCGGCTTAGAGAGGTAGGTAGATGGATGAACGGATGTAGGAAGACAAATAGTATATAGGTTGTGTTTTTGGAACACTTTCTAAGTTCCTTTATAATAATAATAGTAGTAATAATAATAATATTTAGTAAGCTATAATTTACCACATTCTGCCAGTCATATATTCCATTATATAGGTGCTAACTTAGAATTAAGGAGAAAGAATTCTGGAGACTTGGATTCAAGTCATGTTTCTGACCATCATCATCTGTGAGATGCTGGACAGGTGACTCAACCCCTCTGTGCCTGGAAGATTAGAACGACTGTACTAATGCCCTTTTGGAGTTTTTACACTCCAAGGTAGGGGCATCTACCTTGCCCACTACTCTCCCTTCTCCCAGCCTCGTTTCTTAGAACTGCTTTGCCAATAAGGCTGGGTAGGCAGTCCTGCTTGTACTGTCTGTCCTTGTTTCCCCAGGTACAGCTGATGGGGTCAGGTGTAGATGGTTGACCCTGACTGGGTTAGATGGAAGACCTTTGCTCAGAATTGAGAACTTAGAGACTCTTTTCAGTCCCAAGAGGCCACTTGAACCGAGGGCAGGCTAATATAGATGCTAAGGATGCTATTGTGGGTAGCCAGCCATCTCAGCCCTCTGTGAAGAGAAGTCAGAAGAAGCCCATTGGCACAGAGATGAGAGTAGGTAAATCTGAGATTGAGAGAGAGTGATGTAGGGAGAGGATTTCCTTGGTTCCTGACGGATTTCTAGTTTCTACTTTCAGTCTGTCTCCTTAGGTTTGACCGAATTTTCTCTTCTTGGGATTTATGAGTTTGCTTTGAGATTAGTAACAAATTCTGCCTATTTCCTGTGTACTTAAGTTAGTTTGAGTGAGTTTCTATTGTTAGCAACCAGAGTATTCCTAAGACCTTATCATTATAGCTGGCTAAGTGAATATACACAGAAAATGTGAAAGTAAAAATGTCTCAGAAGATAAGCAGAATCACACTGACACATATGCTTTACGTATCTGTAGTTTAGGTATTTTCTTTGTGTGTGTGTGTGTGTGTGTGTGTGTGTGTGTGTGTGTGTGTCTGTTTTGCTCTCTCTCTCATCTATCTTTGTATGTATTTTAATAACTTCTATACTTTAAACCAGGGCTATTAGTACTGTATCTAAGTAATTCCAGTCAGAAGTTGGAGAATCTTTTAGCAACTATTTGAGATGGACTTCAGCCACGTTTTGGAATCAGTCTCCTTTTTTTCCACCCTGTATCTCTAGAATTATAGCAAAGATGGGGAAAAGACGTCAACATGCTGGCCCTTTGAAGTCCAGCCTGCATCTCTATTGCTCGTCAATGTTTTCTTTCTAAGGAAAATTAGTCTCCTTTGGGTGAATGGTGTATTTTTCCATAAAGGAAAGCATGTCCATGGGGGAAAAGGTAGTTTCAGCTTTGGTAGTTTCTTCTAAACTTACATCCCTAGGAAAGGAAAGATGAAACAATTCATGTTTCCTCAAAAGTCACTACATTAGGTGACTTAAGCTACTACCAGCAGTGAAAAAACAATCCCTTCTTCTAGCTCCTCTTTTCAGTCATTCATCCAAGATGAAGATAGGAAAAAGCATCATCTCCCAGTTTGTGTTTGTCAGTGTCCAATCATGAGAACAGAAACTGTTCAATATATTTTAACAGAAGGGATTTAATGATACAGAAAATTCATTACATAGGGGATGAAAAAGCTAACAGAGCAGCTGGGGGCATGAGATCACCCAGGGATTAATAGGAAGCTGGGAGAGACAACATGAGGAGGGGGTATCATCAAAGCCCAGAGGCCAGAATCATCAGACAGCTATGAGGCCATGAGCAGGGCTGTCCTGGCAGGAGTTGGGACTATGGAGAAAAGGGCTCTTGGACCATGAAGGACATGTGCCTCTGCCAGAGAGGAGATGTTGCACAAGGCAGAATAAGAGAGGAATAAATACTCTGACTTCTCCCCTTCTTGCATATTCTAGTGCCTCTTATTGGATGAACCCACCTAGAAGGCAGTTGGCAAAGGATCCTGGGAGATGTAATTCCCTGAGATGCAGAGCAGAGGAAGGACGGAATGGGAAATGGATATGAGAGCTAGCAGGCAAACTCTACCATACAGCCCATGGAACTCTTGAAATTGCCCTCATCTCTGAACATCCCTCTTTACTCTTTCTCAAGCTCAAATCCAGGAGGAATATTTTAGTTTGGGCAATGGTTTTTATCCGGTGATGGTACTGCCCCTACAGGGAACATGGGAAATATATGAGGGCATTTGTTTATTTGTTTTTTGTTTGTTTCCATAGTGATTGGGGATTGTATGTGCTACTGGTATTTAGGGGGCTATAGACAGATGCTCCATGTCCTGTAATGCGTGAGGTGGCCCAATACAGTAAAGAACTACCACATCCAAATGCCAGTAATGCCCCCTGGAGAAGCATGGTGATTTTCTGTTACACAGTCATCTGAAATGGAAAGAGCTGCCTTTAGAAGCAGTAAGTTCATGGTAGAGGCTGGATGAGCCTTGTCAGGGATATTGCAGGGAGTATAACAAACTCAGATAGTGAGAACAGACGATAGGGTTGAGGTTGGCCTTAACGTCTTGGTCTCTGCTCTCCTTAAGATTTTGTAATACCTTTGATAATTATGAAAATAGCAGTATTTTTTCTGTGCCTGTTATGTATCAGTCTCTGTGTTGAATGTGTAAAACGTTATCTCATTTATTTTACTAGAGTAAAATAGTGAGGAGGATAATACTGTTGTTTACATTTTGTAGATAAGGAAACTGAAGCTCAAGGGGGTCAACTAACCTGCCCAAATTACCCTATTAGAAAGTGACAGAGGAGGAACAGGAACCCAAATCTGTCTTACTCTTAAACCCATGTCCCTAGGTAGTATGTACTGAGGCTTCCTTGTTCCAGTTCCTACGCCCGCCTTGTCTCTCCGGGTTTGAATCTTCCCGTTGGGTTCTGTGTTACGCATTATAATTGTATCATCTTTGTGCCTTTCTTGCTACGGTTGCTGGTGCTCAGGCCTCAGCAGTTCCAGGAAGCCATTCAGGATAGACTCAGGCTGTACAACTCTCCCTTGGTCTCTGGAATGTTAATTCCTGACATAGGACCCTGCTATTTCTCCTGATGTGCTGGAGTTTATTTATTACTCACTCTGAACGTACTCATGACTGAGAGCCCTCTGTGCTGACCAATAGCAAAGCAGGAATTTTCTGATAGTCTCTCTCTTAGCTGTGCTTTTATTTCTCATACCAATAGACTAAATCGAAGTTAGCACACCCTGGATCTCTGTACCTTCGTTCATTGACACAAAGGTATATGGAACAGCCACTGTGTACCAGGCATGCATATGAACACAGATAGGACCCTTAACTCGCATGGAGTTTATAGTCTAGATGCTATGCTGCCCCGTAGAACTTCCTGCGCTCTTCAGTAGAGTAGCCATTAGCCCCACATGTCTCTTGAGCTCTTGCAATGTGGTAGTGCAAATAAAGAACAGGTTTTCAATTTTATTTGATTTTAATTAATTACAATTTTGGTTTAAATACCATATATGAATAGTGGCTACTGAATTGAACAGTGCAGGTCTGGAGGGAAAAATAGAAAATTGTGACAAAGGATGTACAGTCATTTAACATTTATGAAGTATCTACAATGGGTAAATCAAGGGACAGAAAGAAGAAGATGACTTGGCACGTTGGAGTTCACAGTCTAGGGAAGATGCAAACACTTAGATAGATATGTGTCATTTGTATAGGTTGGAATATAATCTGAAGAGAATGTGGGAGGAAGAAAGTGAGGGAGTGACTGACAGCCTGGAAAATCAGGAGCTGTTTTAAGGAAGAGGAAACTTCTGAGCTGGACCTTGAGGGATAGAGGAGTGGGCCAGATGGAGAGCCAGCATTCCGGGTAGAGTGGGGCACCACTGGATCATATTTTCACAATATATAGGTATTTTGGTCAGATAATTCTTTACCGTGGGGGGCTCTCCTATGTATTGTAGAATGTTGAACGACATCCCTGCCCCCTCCCCACTAGGGGCCATACCTAGCTTCACAACCCTCATTTGTGACAAACAAAAATGGCTCCAGTCATTGCGAAATTGCTCTGCGGAACAAAAGAGCCTCTGGTTGAGAAGCTCTGATGTAGAGGAGATGGTCTGCGAAAGCCACAGGGGTTATGTATCGGGGAGTGAGGCACTTAGGGTGGGAGCATGGGCCGGGAGGATGTTGCCGGCAAGAATGAGCGATGAGTGTGGGACCGGATATCAAAGAACTTCAAATACCATCTGTGGAGTGCAAACTCTCCTGTAAGCAGCAGAAAGCGGGTAGGGATTTTTGCCAAAGGAGAGTGACAGGATTGGTTTTGTTATTTTGGAAGGCAAACCTGAAGTGGGGTGTTCTCCAGCACGTTGTGCCAGGTGGGAAACAAACCAGGTTGGGGAGCAATGGGAAGCAGACCGTATCGGGGCTGGTGCCGTGGCTATGCCAGGCAGATGGTGCTTGCTTGATCACAGGCTGTGACGGTGGAGATGGGGACCAGCATAGCTATTCAGCAATGCTTAAACAAATCGGATCTTTCCATTGATGTCTTGACTGGATATACTGACAAACACATCCTTGGAGTGACAGACTTTAAGATATTTACATAACTTTTTGAAAACTTCATATTCTACACTTTACTATTTTATTGGAAATAGGACTGTTTTCTAGAGTTTAGATTTTTATGTGTAGACTTGTTGAATTAACAGTGCCAGAAAATATTGTGTTCCTACTTTTATGTGTATTGCTATATTGAGACAGGGAAGGTAAGAATATGATTTTTATCTTCATGTATTATATATCGTCATGGTGAATTTGAATATATGTACGTGTGATATACATGTATTTATCTGTCATGATGTTTGGGTATAGTAAGAAAAATGTTAGCTCTTTTCATGAGCAGAGTATTGGGGAGTAATGATTACAATTGCTTGCTATACACATCTTGAATCAGAGAAAACAGTAATGAAGAAATACAAACCGTGTGGTTTTTAGGTCAGTGCCTCTTTTAGAAAACATTTTGCTGTTGTGTGACTCATAGGTCGTGTGATTAGTTCATTTAAACAGGCTCCTGTAATTCAGAACATAGAATAATTAGTGCAGAAGGGTTTATAAATTGAGGTTCTGAATATTTAGGGCTAGATTAACCTCTAGGGCACAGGCTATGTCAGGATTCAAATTGCAGCAGTGAATGAGCAAGTGGATGGATGAATAATAACATATGCGTAGTACATAGATACATTCTATACACAAATAACAATGGTTGGTTTTTGAAGGTTATTTTAAGTGTAGGAAAGAAATGTCCCTGGAGACGTTTCTTTTTTCTGAGACTTAAAGTTTTATTGGAATGAAGAGCAGCCTTCCCTGACTGAATTCCTATCACTAGCCCACTGGTCCTGGTGGTTTAGCTCTTTTAATTTTATTCTATCTTGTCCATTTAAGTCCTTGTAAAGTAAAACATGTACTGTATATATCAGTACACAAGAAATTGTGCTGGGGATCATTGTTTCCTTTAGTTGGTTTTTATTTCTACAGTAAGAGAGTACGGTCCTTGAAGGCAGGGGCCATCTCCAGTATGTTTTTCTATGAGTTTTCTAGAAAAAATAATTGGGATTCACTTGCATTTGAATGCTTCAGTTTGTGGTTGACATGCTTGAATGTTGGGCCGGCCAGCAGGCTGTGTGTGTAAAAATTAAAACAAACCCCAAATGCCAAACTGGCAGAGAATTGTGTTTCTTTTGATAGAACTATGATTCATTGCTTGAGATCAGTCCATAAATCTTAGAAAACTCTCCGTCCCAGATCTCTTAGATAATTTTTCCTAGTGCAGTCTATAAACTCTGTCTTGGTCATTTCAAATATTTTTGTGCAAAAGAAAGTTTCTGTTGTTTTATGATACAAACCATTTGGTGTATTCTTAGGGGGAACGGGTTCTTGTCTATTTGTTTACTATTTTTGTTTACAGTGGAAGGTGTTATTTCTGAACATATAGAATACCACATGCCACTCCGAGAGACCCTTTTAATGGAAAGAGGATAGTCTTATTTTCTTCCTGTTAGGCTTATCTTGGGGGTGAAGTAGAGAGGGTGTCATGTGTCAAAGATAGATAATTAGGAAAGGAAACTGCATTTATTATAAGAGACAAAATAGTACCTTATAGTAGCAGTAATAAGTTGGCTCTTTGGATGTATATTAATTGAAATTGTTAGGTCAGCAACCTGATAAAAAATCATATTTCGATGAAATGAACCTGCCTTTGGCACTTGAGACCTCTTTTAGGAGTTCTGAGGGCTGTGTCTTGCCTTTATAATTTCATCTCCCTGACTTGTTTACAATCAGGCCACATATTCTGTGGGCTTCAGTATTTTCTACTCAGAGCAAGAACTAACAGTTGGCATCTTGACGCTGTGATTTATCCTTTTTTATTGCCTTGTTTTTGGCATTTAAAAATTTTTCATTTATTTCCAAATCCTGTTACTTCTGACCATTGGAAAGCAACACCCACCAGAATGCTATTTTAAAAGGTGCTCGTATAACATAAGCAGGTGTTGGACAGTGAATCAATCTGGTTGCATTTTGTTCTCATTCAAACTTTGCACCCATCCCTATTGGTAGAGTGGAGAGGAAGGCTAATGATGGCAGGCAGACGGAGGCACCAACACTCCCTGCCGTTGGGAAGAATCTGCAGTCTTCATATGGTAGCTACCAAGTGATTCTCTCTCCTGTATTTTCTTCCTGTTTAAGAAAATCCAGTGGAGATTGGATGATGCTGGGCAATCTGTCCTGTTTGTGAGAAATAGATAAAAACAGTGACATCTACTTGACAAATGAAAGAAACATTAGAGATTATCTAGCCAATGGGTTATCATTTTGATTTTGTTAGAACTCGAGCAAGTAAAATCTTTCACAAAATAGTAGTGTTTAAAACAGTAATTATGATAGAAAACTTTACTGAGTGTTTTCCAGTGCTATTCTTGTTCATGTAAGAAACTGGAGGGTAGGAGAAGTAATGTATTTGCTAAAGTCACACAGTTATTGAGACAGATCAGGGTCCTTGATGGCATCATAGAGCCAACTTCACCAACCCTGAAGCCTTCTACTTCTAAATTTCTTTATATACTAGGTCATTACAGGTTTTTATTACATTAGCTACTGCCAGTCAGGTGTCTTGTGTGAGCTGAACACCCTCTTAAGTACCTTGTAGGAGAACTGAGCTACTCAGTATAGCTGGTAATTGGCCAATTACCTTCAAGTCTCTGAACTGTTTCTGAGAGCCAGCCAGGCACAAGGCTAGGAGGTAGGGTGTAGGGTCTCTGCCATTCTCAATAAATGTGTAGACTGGCGCCAGCAATGATGTGACACATTTTGGGGTGAGAGTGGTTACACTAAGAAATAAAAGAGAAAAACCATGTTGAAGCATTTTTCTCCATGTCACTGTATTTTAGGCTGTTGAGGCTGCTATAACAAAGTAGTATAGAGTGGATGACTTACAAGCAACAGACATTTATTTCACACAGTCCTGGAGGCTGTGAACTTAAAGATCAAGGTGCTGGCCTAGTCGGTGTCTGTGAGGGCCTGCTACTGGTTCACAGATAGCTGTCTTCTCTCTGTGTCCTCATGTGGCAGAAGGGATGAGGGAGCCCTCTGTGATCTCTTTTATAAGGGCACTAATCCCATTCATGAGGGCTCCACCTTCATCACCTACCTAATCACCTCCAAAAGGTCCCACCTCCTAATACCATCACATCAGGGATTAAGTTCAACATTTGAATTTTGGGGGAACACAATCATTTAGTTTATAGCACACTATTAACTCTAACAGGAAAAGGACAGAACCTATCCTGGTTGTGGGCTTAAAATTATTAAGATGAACCAAGAGATCATCAATGTAATGGGTTAATAAGGAAACTAGTCTGTTTGGAGATATCCCTGGCTAAACTTTGAGGTTTATCAGCAGTCATTTTCGGCAAGGGTCGTAATATCACTGATTCTTGGAGTAACTGAACAAACTTGCTGATTTTCTCATCTTCCCAATGCCTGCATGTATATCATCAGTTCTAGGTTGACAGACAAGGAGAAAGAAAGAGAGTGAGGAGTGAGAGCAAACAGCGAAATGGAGGCAGGGAGAAAAAAAAGTGACGAGAAGCAACGAAGGAGGAGGATGGAGAGAAGGGCCCAGCATCTCCAACAGGGATAAGCATGTTGTGGAGAGTTCAACGAGGGATTGAAGAAATGAATGAAAATCTTGGGCCCTGAAGAAACATCAAGTGTGCATAAACATGGCAGCATATATTGACGGTTATTTCATGAAAGCATTATCTTTAATTCCTGAAGACTTTATAAATGAAAATATCACTCAGTAAGTCATCCGAGGGAAGACCTTCTGGAATGTGTGATCCTGGCAAGTCAATGGGCATCTTTTTTTTTTTTTTTTTTTTTTTTTTTTTGTGCGGTACGCGGGCCTCTCACTGCTGTGGCCTCTCCCGTTGCGGAGCACAGGCTCCGGACGCGCAGGCTCAGCGGCCATGGCTCACGGGCCCAGCCGCTCCGCGGCATCTGGGATCCTTCCAGACCGGGGCACGAACCCGTGTCCCCTGCATCGGCAGGCAGACTCTCAACCACTGCGCAAGCAGGGATGCCCCAATGGGCATCTTTGAGCCTCGGTTGGCTCCTGTGTAAAATGAAAGGGTATCGTAAAATGGGCCTCCTTGTTTACTGCTAAAATTCTCTTTTCATCTTTTTCTTTCACATTGGCTTAAATATTGGTCATTTATTGCCGTAACAATTATTTATCCACAGTTATTACTTTCCTTAGATGTAATTAAAGAATGCATATGCTTTGATGTTTTTATTGTCACTAAAGAAAATGGGGATGTTAATTTAAGATTATACAATCTCCAGTAAAATAACCATTCTAAATTTTAATGTTGTTGCTTTAACTAAACCTTGTGTTCCCGTACTTTTATTCCTTTTTTTTTTAATCAGGTGGTCTTTCCTCAAGTTACATTGTTCCTATGCAGAAGCAAATATTTACATACCTTTTAATAGTTTGGGCTTTTGTCTTTCTCTTTAAAAGTAAAGCAGAAGTGGGATTCCCTGGTGGCACAGTGGTTAAGAATCCGCCTGCCAATGCAGGGGACACGGGTCCCAGGAAGATGCCACAGAGCATCTAAGCCTGTGCGCCAAAACTACTGAGCCCGTGTACCACAACTGCTGAAACCCGTGCACCTAGAGCCCGTGCTCCGCAACAAGAGAAGCCACCGCAACGAGAAGCATGTGCACTGCAACAAAGAGTAGCGCCTCCTCGCCGCAACAAAGACCCAACACAGCCAAAAATAAATAAATAAATAAATTTATAAAAACAAAACAAAACAAAAGTAAAGCAGAAGCTTTGCAAGATATTCCGCTTTTAGATGGTTGTATGTGCTGTTTCAGTGTTGTTTTCCTCCTTCTTCCAAACGCCAAGTCCGTTTTTTAGAAAAGCTTAAAGGGTTATAGATGGCATTTTATTTTATATTTATTTATTTATTTCATAGTAGCATAGGTATCTTCCTTTGACTGTTGTATCAATTATGTTAGTTGCCTTTAATACAGTTACAGTTAACCTTCCTGAGTTAAATAAAGATGAAATGAAGAACCAAATATTGATAAAATCCATCAGAAATGTTTCGTGGGAAAACATTAACCCGATGAAAAGTAGATGTCTGAAAACATTTGCAGTAAAGAGTAGATAAAAAGATTTGGCTTAAAAATATCAATTGTGATTTTATGGGGCAGAGAGGTTTTCTCTGAGTAATTTTCCTTTAATGTCTGCTTTTCACTGATAAACTCCGTTCAATGCTAGATTACAGGTACCAAGAAACTACCAATAAATCATGTTTTCCAAAAATGCTCTTTCCTGTTTGTCATTTAACTGCTGCTGGATATAATCATCATATGTAAAAGTATGGCATAGAGGTGTCTATTTCACAGAACAAAAACAATGTTTTTTTTTAAAAATTTATTTATTTGTTTTTATTTTTGGCTGTGTTGGGTCTTTGTTGCTGTGTGTGGGCTTCCCCTAGTTGCAGCGAGCGGGGGCTACTCTTTGTTGTGGTGCCTGGGCTTCTCATTGTCGTGGCTTCTCTTGTTGCGGAGCACAGCCTCTAGGCGTGTGGGCTCAGTAGTTGTGGCTCGCGGGCTCTAGAGCGCGGGCTCAGTAGTTGCGGCGCACGGGCTTAGCTGCTTCAAGGAATGTGGGATCTTCCTGGACCAGGGATCGAACCCGTGTACCCTGCACGGGCAGGCGGACTCTCAACCCCTGCGCCGTCCGGGAAGCTCTGAAGTTGGGTTTTTAAAACTAGCACCCAGTTCCTTGCCTGGCTATTGGAAGACACTTAAAAGATATTTGTGGAATTAACCTGGATTCTTATGAAGAAGCTTGTTCTTTAGAGTATAAACTGGGCCAAGAAAGAAGTACTGATCCATGGTCTCTTGTTCAGAGCTGCTCCAATGTCAGTCTGACCTGCCCATGATAATTTCTTTTTGAAGACATTATGCTGGAGACGAGCATCCTCAGACCATGTAAAGCCAAGTAAACCACCATAGAGCTATACTCTAAAGTTATTGTCACTTCTTAATTTCCTCAAAAAATTTCCAGTCACCAAAAACAGTTATGCAGCTGAATTCTGCCTTCAGCATGTCCATAGAGAAATATAATTAATTAGAAGAGGAGTCTGTTTGAAACACAGGGTGTCCACTCAACACTGCAGACCAGTGTTTCTCGAAGTATCATCTTTGGACCATTTAAATCACAACAGGTGTAATGCTAATTATGTATCCGATTCCCAGGCTTTGCCACACTGTTTCATCACAATATTTGGGAGCGAGCTCAGAAATCTACATTTTTAACTGGTTCTCCCAGGATGTCTTTAATTGCATAAAGTTAAATAATTATCTTTATGGAGTACCATTTCTGTGGTTTTAGTCGTGCAGCCATTCTGGGAACAAACCAGGCATCATCACAGTTGTACTTTGTGCAAGAAAATAACACTTTCAATGAGAGACCTGGAAGGTGTTTTTAGACTCCTATGACTCCTGTGTCTTTAGGTTTCTTGATGTTAAGTTATAGAGATAATTGATGGTAAGATTAAAAAGAAAATGAGAGGGAGAACAGAAGGAAGGAAAAAAGAATATATGAAAATGGTTGTCTTTGTCATTGCATCGAATAAGCAAAACAATGGCTTGATCACAGTGAGTATGTAGAGGGGGAGTGAGAAGAGGTTAGGCAAGCATGTTGGGCAGGTGGAAGGTACAGACATTATGTGACAAGCTTAGAAGTTTTTATTTTATTCTCCTGGCAATGCTGAGCTACTGAAGGTGGAGCAGGGGAGTGAGATGATCAAAGCTCATATTCAAAAAGTAAAGAAAGAAAGGCAAACTACCAAGTGGACTGCAAAGGAGAGGGCACTGTGTTTGAAACTGCAAGAGATTTTTGTTTGCGTACTTGAAAAGGTCTGTGCATACCTGAATTCAACTGAGAGCAAAAGGCCAGGTAGAGAATAGAAACAAAAGTGATCAGAACACCCTGTGAGCAGGTCTTAGTCAAAGCCCTAAATCTCATCACATCTCATCACACTCCCAGGAGACTGTTGGACACGAACCTTTTCTTCTAGATGTTTTTTTGTGTTGTTAAGCTGACACCCTGTTTCAGATTCTTTTGAAGCCTTGTTGGTTGACTCTGTAACCTCAAAACATTTGCTGGTGACCTGATAGTTTTCCAGGGAGGTTTCATTGGAATCCTGCCCTGGCCAGACGGTTGCTTTGATTATGGAATAGTTCACTTGCATGGGAGCCTCTTAATATGCTCCTTTGGACATCAGTTGCAATGTATATATTTTTAAATAGGTAGTAAAAAGTAGTGCCTGGAATCTTTCCTCTCCTCTCTCCATTAAATCGGAGTCCTCAATAATTCAGAATCTCTTTATTCTTTGGATGGAGAGGTGAGGGGTCATTCATTCTTTTAGTCAGTCATCCAACAAGCATTGAGCACTGGGCATCAGGTGCTCCCCAACATCTTGGGACTGGGATTATCTTGGGACTGTCTAATATTTAGAGACAAGCACCTACCTGGCTAATTAATGGTCGCCCTTGTTCTTGGATAAAAGCACAAATTCTTCATCTGGACTCTTGGGCCCCACGCCTCCTGCCCCTCTGTAGTTTCCAGCCTCATCCTGCTTCCCTCTCTTTGTATTAGTCATGCCAGCCACACTGCTCTTGGTTCTAACAGTGCCTCGCACATGCCAAGATCCTCTCCATCTCAGAGTTCTCCTGTTTGCTCTTTCTGTTTCCAGGAATGTCCTTCTGTCTCCCATTTTTCTGGCTAGCCCCTACTCATTTACCTTAAATTCTCACTTCTCCAAGGATGCCTCCTTTGTCTTCTGAGATGAGATTTCTACCTTTTGTTATATATTCTCACCACTCCCTGTATTTTCCCTTCCTATCATGTATCAGTAGTGTGATTGATTGTTTTTATATATGTTGCTTAATTTCTGTTTCCCATTCTAGACTCTAAGCTTCATGGGAATAAGGAATAGAGGCTGAGTCATTGGTTGCGGTAACGTTAACACACTGCCTGGGCCATAAATGACACTCAGTAAGCATTGGTTGGACAATTGAATGAATGAATATAAAGTCGTAAGTAATTAAACATACATGGGAAAAAATACCATATTTAATTCGGAAGGATCAGGGTGGGCCCTGATACCAGTATTTTAAAAACTAATATCTACTTATCACACAAAATAATGACCTGTATATCTTCAAGATCTTAAATCATCAACTACAAACTGAACCTCACTGACTGTATTTACTAAGATGGTAAATGCTACTAGTATTTTAGAAAGAGTTTCAACAAAAGTCAAAACAGAGTGGCTTTGTTTATAAATCTTAATTATGAATCAGTGGAATTTTCCTTCATCAATTTACTCAATTTATGATTTTGAGTAAACCTCTACTACCTGATTTCATAACTTTAACACGTTTCTTAGATTTAGTGCTATTATTTATTTCAGTTAGGCTTAATTTTGTATTAGTACACATGCTGTAAGTTACTTATCTCACTTATTTTTTAGTTTATTTCAAACATATCTGTGTTATTGTCCACCAGCTGAAATCATATTCTAACCAGACTATATATTTAGGTTTCCATGTTCTCTTGCCCTTTAGATTGGTAATGATCTTTGTCATTTTTGTTCTTTACCAGTTTTTGCCTGTTTGTTATACATCCTTTAAGGTAGTTCATAGAGAAAATTATAATCCACATTCATGAAGCTGAGACACATTTGTTGCTCTGCTTTCAACATAAAGTTAAAATCCATGGAGTCTATCTAGAGTATTAGTTGAACAGTGCATGAAACCATATACGTGATGCATCGTAAAAACAGATTCATTTGAACCATTACTCCTTGTTATCACCGTTATGTCAGTAATTAATAAATATTGGCAGCAAGTAAAAACTGAGAAGCAGAAATAGAAGCCAAATGTAGACACATTTAGTGCCTTGGAAAACACTTATTGGTGGTTGTATTTACAAGCAAACGGACTAGAAATTCTGAAGTTAGAAAATTTAGGATTCAGTCCATTGAGCAAATTTACTGAGTATTCCCTGTGTGAAAACCTTTGTACTGGTCTTAATTGGAAATGATGAAAGAAAATTAAAAAAAAAAAACAAAAAGATGACTGGTCTTTTGAGAAGTTGAAATTTGCTTAGAAAGACAAAAACACATATAATCTAACAATTGAATCATGCGTAGCACATGATACATTAACTACTAGGAATAATTAGTTATTGCGCCGATAGCGAATAAAGGAGTCTGTGAGAATCACTGAAGGAGAGCTTCTTAGAGATGAGTTTGAGCAAAATGTTGAAGATGTAAGAGCTCATGAGTTTGCAGGGACCAGGCAAGCCTGTGACTCACTTACACTTGCTTTCAATGGAGTAAGTTACATACAGGTCCCAATAAGCATATTAGCTTGGCTAATAAGGTAATGGTGGAAAATCAGGGAGAAATCCTATGGGTTTGTGAGCAAATGGCTGGTGTAAAAGTAGCTTGGGTAGTAAAAACTCCTAATTTTTAAGAAGTTTTGAGGATTTATACATTTAAAAAGTAAACCCCTTATTAGCTTGGTGCTGGAACACAGCTACTGGGCAACTGTTTTCATTTTTATATATTGCTCTCCAGATCTTCACTACATATGTATATTTTACACTGTGGCAATCATAGTGTATGTAGCATTTTGTATTTTGCATTTCTCATTTAACTGTATACCATAAACATTTTCTGCATTTCTTTATAGTTACAGTAATTTGACAGTACGAAGTTCCATCACGATGATCTATTGCGATTTACTAAATCATTGCCTTATTGTTGCCTATTTAGATTGCTTCCTGGTTTTATTTTATTCTTTGTAATGCTGCAGTGAATACTGCTGCTGTACATATGCTAGTTTTCCTTCAATTCTATTATTTTTAGAGTACATATTCACAAAAATAGATTTATTGGGTCTGAGGGTTAGAACATTTTTATAGTTCTTTTTTTTGCCATTCTCATTTTAGAAGGATTCTACCAATTTTACTCTGCCACTAGCCGTGTATATGGGAACTGCTGTTCTCATGTCTGTGCCAACAACAGATTTAATTATTAGAAATGTTCTTGTTAATTTTACAGGCTTAAAACGACACTTTCATATTAATTTAATTAGGGGTTTCTTCCTAGGGAAGATGATCATTTTCTTAATTTGTTTGCTGATTATTTGTATTCTCACTCATGTAAATTATGTATTCCTCTCATTTGGCTTTTCAGCTAATGAACCCTTTTCTTTACCAAATATAAGAATTATTTAAAGAACATGAGATTGTATGTAGAGCCAAGGGAAATTATTAGCTCAAGAGCAAAACAGGAGAACATTTCTGTTCTTCCCAGATGAAGTCTGAGCATATCTTAATACATACAAAATAGGTATATACGCTATTGCCACGCCTGGTTGAATTAGCTGGCAGTGGGTTCACTCTTGGGGGCTTCTCACTCTGCTGGCTGCTGAAGCAACTCACAAGAATGAGCATGAACATTATCTTACTGTAGGAGATATGTGTACTTGAAAAGCATAGCCTATGACTGACATTCAAATCATAAGTTAGAGAAAAGCAAAGATGTTTTAGAATAGAGACACTATTAGGAAAGTTTCCCTGTAGATCGTCTAAAGAACCAGGCACACAGAATATGTTTTCCTTATTCAGTTCAGTAAACACTTTAAAAAGAGATGTTGATTGCTAGGAAGGATACAAAAATGAACCAGGTATGAATTAGCTGCGAACAAGCTTTCAGTATAGCGGGCGAGATAGGATAATGTACACAAATAGCAATAAGATGTGGGATTAGGAGAAAATTCTCTACTGGAAAACAAGCAAATTTTATTTACGTATAAAGAGCAAGTGAATTACTCTATTGGGAGGGGGCAGAGATTATCTCAAAATATTGACAAGATTCCAACAGGCAGTACTCGGAGTTGGGAGGGGGATATTCCAAGAATAAACAAAGAGGCGAGAGGCAGGTCATGGCAACACGTGTGAGGAGGGACCATGGAAGGAATGGACAGAGTGCAGGTTAGGCTGGACCATCCTCAAGTGAGAGGGTCAAGGCTGCAACAGTCCTAGGAGGGCAGAGGGAGAGGTGTGTGGCTTAGGAATTTTAGACTTCTTGCTTTGGGAATGGAGATATTTGAGGGGGAGAGTGCCAAGATCAAAGCTATCTTTATGCTACTTCCAGCATATTTTTTAAAGAGGTAATGCATTGTTTTGCAGCTTACATCTTTATACAGTTTTTCAACAATGTTCTATAAATTGTTTGTGGATATGAGAAAGAATCACATGATATGGTGGAAAGAGAACTAGACTGAGAGTCAGGAAACTGGATTATAGTCACAGCATACTGGGTTATTTGGGGGTGACTTCATCTCTTTGGGGTTCATCTTTTCTACATGTAAAATGAGAATAATGGGCTGTGGATTTTCAAAGCTCCTTCTAGCTTGAACATTCTAAAATCTGAAGTGCGCTTCAAGAAACCTTAAAAACCTGTTTTTAAAAAATCTATCTATCTATCTATCTATCTATCTATCTATCATCTATCTATCTATCTATCTCCCCCCCCCATATATATATCTCCTGAAATTTTATCTTCAGAGTTTAATTTCTTTGTATTTCAGCTTTTCAGTATTCAGTAGTCCTCTCCCCAGACGGAAATCACCCAGGGGTAATGTGCCAAAGCAATTGGCTTTTGTAAGTTCAGCAGGATTTAAGTGTGTTAACTATCCTCACACTTGACAGCTGGAGGAGTAGGACTGTGTCATGTGAAAAGTGACTGTTCATAGGAGGGGATAACAATAATGGTATAACAATAGCACTTACTGTGTGCTTTCCAATATATTAAATCACTTAATTCTCACAATAACCCTACAAAATCTGTACTGTTATAATCCCCACTTCACAGATGAAGATGCTGGGCATAAAGACCTAATTACTTCCTTAAAGGCACACAACTCATTAGTGGCAGAGCCAGGATTTGAGCCCAGGATTCCCGAGTGAGAGTCCATGCTTTTATCCACCACACAACATCTGTAGAAGTGGGTTCTGTCCACAGAAAACACACAGACCTCGGTCTCCATGGGGAACGGGTAGAAGACCTTTGAAAGGGAAGATACCAATATGCCTGTGATACTCTTGTGACTTCACATTTTGCTTAGAATGTCACTATCAGAATTATACATTGTCTTGATAAAGACAATGTAAGCCTTTCCCTTACCTGAACAGTATTTTAAAGTGTAGAATTATAGTCATACAGCTGTAGCCTGTGTTGATTTCACTTAGAGGGATTTGTGAGTGGATGGATTTGGTTGTTATTTTGAACAAGACCAGAATGCCCAAACACCATGGCTGTGAAGATGAACAGCGTCAGATGGTTTTTCAGTCCCTGGGATTTCCCAACACTGCTGTTTGAAAGGTCAAGCTGTAATCAAAGTCCTCATCTTTTGCCAGTTGCCTGTGAGTAACACTTTTCCCATAAATTCGTTAGGAATACTACTTTGCTTTTGTTTTCTTTGAGTTTGGATCTTTGACCTATTGCAAACAGGCAACGATGAAGAAGGATCTATCCAACGATGGACAGAAGTGATTCGGTGATCAATTAAACTAATATATGTGGATGTGCTTTGTGACCAAGAAAGTGCTATCCAGATAAAAGGGTTATAGTTATGCTGACCTTATAATTTTTTTTACTTCAAGTAACCACTACTTGAGAGATTCCTCTACTAAAAGGTAGCTGGTTGAGTGGTCAAGATCACATCTTTTGATAACAAAGGGAACAGGGCTTCAATTACTAGCTTTATTGTTAACATTTGTACGTCATGGACCAAATGGGATTAACAGCCACACTGGCCCCAGAGCTTGTTGTAGAGTTTAAATGGGATAGTGCATCCAAATTGCTGAACTCAGCCCCACAGTGAGTATTTGATAAATCTTAGCTTCTAGTGGTAATGGTAGTGATAGTAATAGAAATGTCATTCTAAGGCAAAAGCCAGAAAAAGCAATAAAACAACTCTGAGTAAATTACTCAACACATACCTGAAACCTAAACCTGTCACTCTGAAGCAGAAAAAAAAAACGTACAAGGTGAATTGGAAGAAAACACGTGTATCTTGAGTTTTTAAAAGCTCATTCTCTTTAACCATTTTTTCCCCCGCATCTAGGAATCTATTCTAAGTTAATGATCACAGATTAAGGCAAAGGCTTATATATAAGAACAGTCATTGAAAAAATTTTTAATGGTGACAATTAGAAAGAGTCTAAATGTCCAGCATAGGAGAATGCTTTAATACATTAGAGCACAATTTTAATATGATAGGCTATTTATTTTGCAGAATATAAAAAATATGTTTCAAAATAATATATAATGACAAACAATATTTGTTTAATATTTCAGAGAAAAGGCAAGATCATATTATGACTTTAATGCTATTAAATATATTAATATTATATTTCCTTAGATAAAATGGGATAAAAATAATAATGGTATGCCCATTAATAGAGATTTTGTGAGGATTATATGATGATTACTACATGCCTGACATACAACACATATTAGGTCTATAATTGGACGTAGGCTAAGTTTTTCTAAAATTTACTTACATGTCATCATACACTAACCATCCTTTAGTGAGAATCCGTTATCTTCCAGGCACTAAACAAGATGCTGGGAATACAGAAATGATTAAATAGGGCCCCTGAGCATACACTCCAAAGAGAAGGTATATAGAAATGAACAATTGACTTAGGTCTAATTATGTAAATTCTAAAGTCATTCCTAAAATGATACCTCTCAGGACAAATGAATTGTAAAAAGGCACCTCTTCCTCCCAGGTGAATCAGCTAAACAGTAAGGCACAGGGTGGATTTCTGCCCCTGTTGCCCTCTCAGCCAGACATGTCTGTGCTGGGTTCAACTTGCTCAAGTTTACCCAGAGGACCTGAAAATACCCTTGAAATGTCCTGAAATTGACCATGAAGCACAGTTAATAAGATTTGGTATCTATAACCCTGGACAGTGATTATTTTGTACACTGAGGTTTGAGAAATACTGAACTATATTAAATGATGGAACAAAGGAAAAATCTATAGGCAGTTGTCTGGATAATCCCTAGCACTGAGTGAGAGATGGATGGAGAATTCTCAAGTGTTTCTGCTCAACTGCAGGGTTTTCTCCATTATGTTTGAATATTAAGTCTCTGTGGCATGACTGCGCATAGATACTTTTATTTGTCCTTTTGAGCATTATGTAAAATAATATACAGGAAAGTGTCTAGCCCAGGGAGTGGCACGTAGTAGATATTTACTATTAATCGATCTGGATCTCAACCTTGCTTGGTCAAATCCACAACACATTTTGCTTTGAAAAGTTAGTATAGAGAGGGGATTGCCTCTTGTGCTCAGTCTCTCCTTGTTGAGGTCCTGCTAAGTAACCAAGTAGCTGTCACTCCCAAGCTCTTGACCATCTGTCTCCTCCTTTTCCAAAGTTAGGGAATCAGCCCATGAGTTAAATGGCTCCATTGGGATACAGTGCACGTTAGCACAGGATTCCAGGCAAAACTATAAGGTGCCCAGAGGAGAGGCAGAATCGTTTCTGGTAACTAGCTCACATTCACTCTTTTGCTATAAATTAAAAAAAAAGTAAGCAACTGCTGTAAATGCTGGCTTCAGTATGCTGGAAAAAGCATGGCCTGGCTCTTTGTTCCTGATGCTGTCATTATTACTGGTTCGTCTGTATCTAACCCTCTCCTCCTGGGAGTTCAGAACTCTTCAGTGGCAAATTCATATTTGATGTTCTTGTTCCAATCCCAGATTAGTACAGCAGTCCAGCTGGAACAGACGGAAAGGGTGAAACTCTTAGGGGGAAGAAAATCATTAGCCTGTCCTGAGTCACCAAGACCTGATGAAAAGTCAGATTAGGAAGGGCTTAATCTGCTATGGAAAGCCAGTGATACCCCGCCCTCCCTCCAGAGCGTTAATCTTGAATACTTCCACTCCGCTAAACTCGCTTGGAAGTACTTTAACATTCACCAGAGATAGGCATCCCCCCTTCAAGAAATGATACCTTTCTGTAAAAAGAATGATGAATTGTTTGAGCACTGATATTCAGTATGGACTGTAGTCCTGCATAGTAATTAAATATGTGGGGTGGGGAGCAGGGCGCTCTGGATTCACATCCCAACATTTCACTTGACAAGTCACTTTTCCTCTCTGTGCCCTGTTCCCTCAGCTGTGAAATGGGGACTATAGTAATTCCTACCTCCCCTGGGTTTTTTGAGAATGAATGGGTTACCACGTAAAACAGAATCCGGCGAAGGCTAAGCACTCAATAAATGTGAGAAACTTTTATTATTGTCATTAGTATGATGGTAGATAAAAGTTGGTAGGTATTGGTGGATATAGTCATTATCAAATTATCTCCACTTATTAAAGTCTTTATATTACTAAATACTTGATAAAATACTTTGTTCTTAAGGGGCAGTTGCCTGTAGGGAAGATAAATTTCATTTATTTTATATACACCAGGATTTTGTTGTTTGAATTTTATTTTATTTTCTAAAATTTATAACGATTTGTCATAAGTTTACAGTTTATAGAATACCTTCACTTGCATTATCCTCTCCAAATTGTATAAGGATGTGATGCCCAGGCCCTGGGAAATTAGGTTATTTAATCCAGGATTCCTGAACTGGTGAGTGGTTGACTGAAGACTTGAAAGCGCAACTTCAGACCCCATGTTGATCACTCTAATTGCTATGCTGGGTAGAGGGGAGTCGATGTAGTGAAAATGCACAGGCTTTGGAGTTGTTAGAATTTCTATTTGAATTGCATTGCTAACCTGTACTACAGCTGACAAATTGCCTGATTTCACTGAGCCTCAGTTTCCTTATCTGTAAAAGTGAGAGGACATTTGTTTTTCCCTTTCTAACTTATTTCACTCTGTATGACAGACTCTAGGTCCATCCACCTCACTACAAATAACTCAATTTCCTTTCTTTTTATGGCTGAGTAATATTCCATTGTATATATGTGCCACATCTTCTTTATCCATTCATCTGTCGATGGACACTTAGGTTGCTTCCATGTCCTGGCTACTGTATATAGTGCTGCAATGAACATTGTGGTGCATGACTCTTTTTGAACTATGGTTTTTCTCAGGGTATATGCCCAGTAGTGGGATTGCTGGGTCATATGGCAGTTCCATTTTTAGTTTTTTAAGGAACCTCCATACTGTTCTCCATAGTGGCTGTATCAATTTATATTCCCACCAACAGTGCAAGAGGGTTCCGTTTTCTCCACACCCTCTGCAGCATTTATTGTTTGTAGATTTTTTTTTTTTTTTGCTGTACGCGGGCCTCTCACTGCCGTGGGCTCTCGTGTTGCAGAGCACAGGCTCCGGACACGCAGGCTCAGCGGCCATGGCTCACGGGCCCAGCCGCTCCGCGGCATGTGGGATCCTCCCGGACCAGGGCACGAACCCGCGTCCCCTTCATCGGCAGGCAGGCAGACTCTCAACCACTGTGCCACCAGGGAAGCCCGTTTGTAGATTTTTTGATGATGGCCATTCTGACTGGTGTGAGGTGATACCTCATTGTGGTTTTGATTTAACACATATGTATGGAATCTAAAAAAACCATATATATGATTCTGATGAGCCTAGGGGCAGGAGAGGAATAAAGACACAGACATAGAGAATGGACTTGAGGACACAGAGTGGGGGGACGGGTAAGCTGGGACGAAGTGAGAGAGTGGCATGGACTTATATACACTACCTAATGTAAAATAGATAGCTAGTGGGAAGTAGCCGCATAGCACAGGGAGATCAGCTTGGTGCTTTGTGACCGCCTAGAAGGGTGGGATAGGGAGGGTGGGAGGGAGACGCCAAGAGGGAGGGGATATGGGGATATATGTATACATATAGCTGATTCACTTTGTTATACAGCAGAAACTAACACACCATTGTAAAGCAATTATACTCCAATAGAGATGAAAGATGTAAAAAAAAAAAAAATGAGAGGACAATACCTTCTCTAGACTTGCTGTGTAGATTAAAAACCAACCAGATCACCTGTAGGAGAGGTGTTAGACCAGTTTCAGGTCCATGGCCATTACACAGTCGAAGAGTTTCTTCCTTCATTTCTTCGGCATTGATGACGTGCCAGGCACAGTGCCAAACTCATTTTTTTTTTTTTTTCCAATCAAGTATTTCATCTATGAAAGCCTGAGTTTGATTCCTGTTGCCCCAAGAAGGACCTCCTGTAATCCAAATGATTCCATCTCCGGCCATTCATAACGATGCTTGTACTTCTGTGAAAAAAGAAGAGACGAATTGGGGACTGAGGTAATAAGGAGCAGAAAAGAAAAGCCAACCTCCTCCAGCCTTAGATAATTTGTAGAATTCATTAGCAGCTAAGCAGCAAGGGGAAAGCTTCCCGATGATTTCATCTCTTTGCTCCTCTGAACTAGGTGTTCCGGACATAAAAACAGAGGGAAGGTGAGAACAAGTGCTCAGTGGGCAAATGGCTCACTAGTTATACCATCCTGTTGATGTTCTCTAATTTATTCAGTTAACATTTTGATTGTGAAACAACTGCTTGGGCTGGGGAGGGGTCTTTGGAGTAGACTCTGTGCTCCTGGTGTGTCATTAACATATGGTACTAGGATTTTAAGGTGAAATGATAGAAAAGGCAGGAGAATGTTCACGTTGCTAGGAACAAGTCAAAGAGGTGCAAGAATTTGCCTGTTCTCACAATGGGGATTGTTTTGTACATTGATTTGTTTGTTTGTTTGGTCTATCCAGGATGAAGGAATGCAAGTGAGACACTTCTCAACCACTTGACTTTTTAAATCACACAGTGAGCTTTAAAGGAAGCTGCACTGAAAAAGCTGAGTCCTCTTCCTGATATAAAATGCAATCCCTTAACCAGTCAAGCCACTGTAGCTCTAAAATATATCCCAGATCTGCCTATTGGTCTCCACCCAGTGCTGCGACACCGTGCCAGCCACCTTTGTTTCTCATCTGGATCTCAGCTTTGGGCTCCCAACTGGGCTTCCTATAGCTACTCATTCAGCCTCATATTCCACTTTTTTTTTTTTTTAACCCAGAAGTTAGAGGGATTTTTAAAAAACATAGATCAGATCTTCTTACTTCTCTGATTTAGGATCTTCCAATGCCATCCCATTTAACTTACTGCACTTGAGTAAAATCTAAATTTACTGTCACGATCTACAGGACCTCACAGACTCTGGCCCTCTAATGTCTCTGACCTCTCCCTTCCCATCCCCACCCTGGCTCCATCGAGTCCACTCTCCTTCAGCTTTCTCTCTGATCCTAGGATCGACTAGACTTCCTTCTGGTTCGCATCTTAGCATTTGCTGTTCTCTCTGCCTGAATGATTTGGTCCTTCTTGGCATACAGCTCTCAGTCCAAATGTCACCTCTTTAGACAGATCTTCCGCTCTGCCCAGGATAAGGAACTTTATCTGAACAACCCTAAATGAAGTTAGGTTGTGCATTTATTCCCTTACTTGTTTATTATCTATCTCTCTGTCAACTACACTAATGCAAGTTCCATGAAAGCAGGAATGATGTTTATTTTTTTTTTCTGTTGCCATACTTGGTATTTAAAAGGTACTTAATCTTTGCTAAATGAACAGATGAATTAATATAACTAGACTGCAAGGATTCATGAATGAATGAATAGAACTAGTTTGCAGGACCAATGAATGAACGAATGAATAAGTGACTGAATGAATGGACTGTGGCCAGGCTGCAGGACCCTCAGGTCTGCAACTGGGCCTTGTCTTGGTTTCCTCTCTCCTACTTTGCATATAGGTGCCCAGGCAGTATCTCTTGAGTTGGATTTAACTGAAAAATTTATTTTCCTGTTCAAGGTGAAAAAGTGTTCCTTATATAAGATGAAATGTAAAAATATGTTTTGATAATACTCCCCTGAGCATGCTTTTGGGTAACCATCCCGGTTTGCCTGGAAGTGAGGGATTTCCCAGGATGTGAGGTTAGAAGGTTTCCTGGTTTTAGAGTCAGAAAGACCTAACCTGTCAGTTAGGAATTGTCTTTACCTGCTAGTATCAGAAGCCAGAAATAACACTTTTAAACACTAAGAGCTTATTCTTTGACATAAAATGAGTTCAGAGGTGGACACACGAGGGCAACACCGCAGCTTCAGGTTCTTCAGCGACCCGGGCTCCTTGTATCTACGTGCTCTTCCATCCTTAGTGCATGACTTTCATCCTTAGAGGTACCTCGTGTTCTAATAAGATTGCTGGGGCTCCTTCAGCCATCCCACCTACTATCTCAGCAGGATCTGTCACTAAGAAAAAACGACTGGGTAATGAATAATAGACACTTAGCAGCATCTGTACCAGCTGGGTTCACCACTTACTGACTCAGTGACCCGTGAGGGTTGCTTCATTTCTCTGTCCCTGTTTCTAAATCTGCACTATGGTTATGGAAACAACAATAGCAGTGGCTCCCTATATATCGAGTCCCACTATTTGTCAGGTGTTTTATACACATTGGGTCAACCTCACAGTAATTCTGCAAGGGGTGTGTTAGTGTCCCCTTTTAGATGAGAAGAGTGAGGCTTTGCTAGCGAAGGTAAAGCCAGAACTTACACCCAGCGTGGTTTCACTTAATACCCACTCTCTCCATTACGCTTTGCTTTCTACCTCATTGACTATAAAGATTAAGTGAGAAAATGAATGTAAACTGCTTGACATGTAGATTTTTTCAATAAACCGAAGCAATACCTCTGTAAAGAAAATATTTTTGAGTTTTCTACAACAACAGCCAAAAGTCCTTGGTAGATGCATATGGGAAGTGTTTTAGGATGTCATCTTGAAGCCACATGAATCTGATGAGCAACCCTCACCCTTGCCAACCCCCATTGTCCCCACACCAGCCTCTTACTGTATAGAAGAATTCTCCCTGCCAGGAAGTTCTCCTGTTCATCTGACACAAACCACTTCTGTCTTGTCCTTTTTTATTGGTTCTGTCCCCCATGGAGAGCTGGAAGACCTGGCCATTCTCTTTGAAATGCCACTTGAAGGCCATGATCAAGTCATTTATCATTCTTTTCTCTCTCAAGCCAATTTACAGGTGAAAAAAGTTGCCCTTGAATTGTTCAAAGGAGATGAAAATTCCCTAGAACTGGAGGCAGGTTGACCTATAGACCTTCCTTGGCATTTGCAATAGGCATTCCAGGTAGTGTAGCCCGTTTTTGGCATTCATGTGTCTCTGAGCCTATTGCGTAGCAAACCGTCTCTGCATCGCTCCATGTTCAAGGAGGTCAAGTTCTTTGAAAATTCATGATGTTTTAAAATACCTCCTTTTCTGAAACGTGCTACGGGCGTTCTTATCCGTCATGTCTTATAAACAGCTGATGCCAGACTCCTGTAAGTTACAGTAGACTTTTGTCTACTCTTGTCTCATCCCAAATCCTTTACGAGAGATTTCCGCCCCCAGGACACAATGAATTCCTTTTCAGAGAGTGATGGCTGTCTTTATTTCCAGGGAAGAATAAATAAGAAAGCAGGGAGAATATTTACATCCTTGGGCCTTGAAAGAGGCTGCTAAGAGCCGACTTTGAGACACTTGGTTTTGTTAAGGTAACTCATGGTCTGTTTGGGAATCCACTTTGGAGGAAATTGAGTCAAGAAGCTAGAGTTGCAATTTCTGTTTATCTTTTCATTGATCATTATTTTCCTTTTTTAAAAACTTTCTTGGTTTGGGAAAAAAATGTGGATGATACATAATCTTAGAGGATAAAATTTCATCCCAAACTATTGCAGCATTGAGCGGGAAGAGCCCTGGAATGGAGAGTCTGAGGTTGTATTACTGATACGGAACCGTACCAATCGTAAAGTTAACACTTACCGAGGGCTTCTTATGTATCTAACATTGTGCTAAGATCTTTAAATACATTCTCTTACTTAATCCTCAAAATACCCAAAATAACGATCCATAGTAGGCAGGGACATCATCTCTAGCCATAGATGAGGGAATGGAGGCCCAAAGTGGCTTAATATTTTGCCCCAAGGCACCCCAATAGTGAGTGGCTGAGACCCAATTTAGATTCACTTGTGTCTGCCAGGGAATTGCAGCATATTGGTCTGCTAGGGCTGTCATAACAAAATGCCACAGACTGGGGTCTCTTGGCAAACAAAAATTTATTTCTTCACAGTTCTGGAGGCTAGGAGTCCAAGATCAAGGTGCTGGCAGGGTGAGCTTCTCTGAGGCCTCACTCCTTGACTTACAGATGGCCACCTTCTTTCTGGGTCCTTACATGACCTTTTCTCTGGGCATGCACACTCGTGGAGTCTCTTCCTCTTTTTATTAAGAATACCAGTCCTGTTAGATAAGGGCCCCCTGTAATGCCCTCATTTAACCTGAATTACCCCCTTGAAGGCCCTGTCTCCACATATAGTCATGCTGGGGGTTAGGGCTTCAACATACACATTTGGAAAGGGGGACACAATTCAATGAAACAGTGAACTTAACCAGTGTACTAAGATCTTGCTCTGATAACAGGAGTTTGATCAATATCATTATAACTTCTCTGGCCTTAAGTCTCTCATGGATTAAAAAAAAAGCTTCGGTTTAAAAATTTTTTTAATAGTTTTATTGAGGTACTATTGATATTCATTCATTCATTTAGTTTTTAAAGACTTTTCCTACTCTATAAAACTTATGAAATAAACACTGCATAATTCATCAACAGATTCATCATTATTGGTATAAAATCAAGATAGGGTCATTCTGCTACTCCTTCCTGTGAAGGTGCAAAGTATTGAGACTTCCTCTGGGGCCATGTCAGTACCTGACTCTGTAATTACCATTTTCCCACGGTGTTATTGGCCCCTCTTTCTTTCAAACACAAAAGAATGCAGTTTTTCTTCTTGCTTATTTACAACTTTACCCAGCAAACAATTACAGCTTATTTGACGTCTGCCAGGCATTCTGTTTTTCAAGCTTAAATTCACTGAATGCTTGTTGTGTGTCAGACACTCTCTGAAGGCCATTCATTCATGGCATCTGATTTAGTCTTTGCATAAGCCCCTATGGTTGTGCAGATGGGGAAATTGAACCTTTCTTTGGTTAAACAGTTTGCCTGAGGTCAATTAACTAGAAAGGGTGGAGTTCGTATTTGACTTCAGGTCTGTCTGATTCCCAAGCCGGGGTCCTTAGTTCTGAAGCCACTGAGATGACCTGTTACTTGTGCTTTCACAAAGATTCTCTCATGCCTTCATGTGCTCTTGTGGTTTTGATTTTTTTTTTCCCCATTGACTTCCTCTCCTTGGTATCTGTGCTTCTCCTTTTCCCCTCCCTTCCCTTTCATTCTCTCTTGTATGCTATACACAATATGAAAGAGGGAGATCTGCCTCTGTTTTTACTCTCAAGCTTAATTGCATTGCCTCCTCTAACCTCTTGCCGATTAAATAGTGGCAAATGGAGAAATTATTGTTAGGTTTACAGGAGAAAACAGGTTGAGAAGCGCACTTGCTTATTGAAGGATGCTTTCCTTTTCCACTGACATTACCTAGACTTTTGTATGCACTTGCTTTGTGCCTTCCATGATTATTTTTTTTTCATCTTTTCATGGGATGTCAACAGCTGTCAACAGGATATCAGTATTTTTAATTAATTAACTTATGGTTGTGTTGGGTCTTCGTTTCTGTGCGAGGGCTTTCTCCAGTTGTGGCAAGCGGGGGCCACTCTTTATCGCGGTGCGCGGGCCTCTCACTATCGTGGCCTCTCTTGTTACAGAGCACAGGCTCCAGATGCGCAGGCTCAGTAGTTGTGGCTCACGGGCCCAGTTGCTCCGTGGCATGTGGGATCTTCCCAGACCAGGGCTCGAACCCGTGTCCCCTGCATTGGCAGGCAGATTCTCAACCACTGCGCCACCAGGGAAGCCCCTGCCTTCCATTATTTTTAATTTCAGCTTACAATTAGAGCCTGCAAATTGAATTGCTTTCTCTGAGGAGGTATATTTGGCAGGTACCACTGTCCCGCATCCCCTGTTGCTCAGCTGAAATTAACATGGTTGATTTCGTTCCCTTGTATTTCAAACTGGCCTGATGAGTAGAATTATGATTGCACTTAGTAAGTGCTTCCCCAAAGTCTGTAGGGAGAACAGATATGAGTGGTGCTTGGCCTGATGAGGACGAGAATGGAGGTTCTCCCGGGAAGTACATGGGAGCTTTAGGCCATGATCTTGGGGATTAGGGAGCTGTCCCTCTTTACTTGCACTCAAAAGTCTTATGGTGTTTATAGAAGCCGTGAAGGGCACTGCTGCTGGAAGTGTCCAGTTTGGACTCAGGGTAAAATTGGAGACCTGGTTATTTGTTATGGCTCACAGATGCTGCAAAGGGAACCCATATTAACCCTGGATCTTCTAGCTCAATGCCAGCTCAGTTCTGATTATCTTTTATTAGTGAAAAACTTAACATCTAGTTAGTCTTCAGCAGTTCCATGTTTCATCTCAAAAAAGTTGAATTGATTTTAGTTCCACAAATGAAAGAGGGATTAACCTCATATTCAGAGACCCCAGCGTGCAAAATGGAAGCCAGTGTAGCATCATGGGTGGCAAGTGTCAGACCACTGAAAGTGTTTGAGAATCCAGACCTCTAACATCCTTTCGAATCCTGAGATGCACCATCCACCCCACTCCCAGCCTCAGCTCTCAGTGTTCTTCACATGGTTGTACCCTATGCCTGTATGAACCTGGTGACGCCTCCGTACCTCGGTGTCTTTTATGTCTGTATGCCTTTGTACCTCCTCTTCCCTATTTCTGGGAAACCGTTTTCTCTGGACTTCTGAGTTGTTGATTCCTACCTAGTATCCTTCAGGATACAACCTGAGCATTACTACCCTTCTAAATACCAACCCCTCTATCTTGAGGATTGAGCTAGGGGCTCTACTGCTTCAAGTGCTTACCTCTATGAAAGTACTTATCACATAGTATCAGAATTGTTGGCTGCCTTGTCCTTTACCTCTTATATGAGATCCATATCACTTCCATATTTATTTTTGAAATCATGTGTCAAGGATATAGTAAGTGTACCAAAAAATGATGTTGAATAGATCAGTGAAACAGAATAACAATTGATATACTTTTTGTGTGTGTACAACTGTAGAGTTTTAAAATATTTTTATTAGCACTTAAAGTTTCAATAATACTGTTTTTTAAGCTTTACAGTACCTAATTTTTTATGTACCTTCCCAGCTATGCTCTTTCTGGGAATCATACATACTTTTCATAGACTATTGTCAATGAACATGTAGATAAGTTTTTTTTTTTCACCATACGCGGGCCTCTTACTGTTGTGGCCTCTCCCGTTGCGGAGCACAGGCTCCGGACGCGCAGGCTCAGCGGCCGTGGTTCACGGGCCCAGCTGCTCCGCGGCATGTGGGATCTTCCCAGACCGGGGCACGAACCCGTGTCCCCTGCATCGGCAGGCGGACTCTCAACCACTGCGCCACCAGGGAAGCCCTAGATAAGTTTTTAAGAAAGCCAGAAGGTATTGAACTAAAATTTAATGGTTAATATAAAAAAGTAATGCAATAGTTGTTTCTGTAGAAAAAACGGATTTTGTATTATATCAAATACAATGGATAGGAAAATCTCTTCACTGGTGAATAGTTTACTGAATCATACAGAGCAATTACCCCTTTTATTTATAAATTGTGAAGATTTTTCTGGCAGCCATGGGCATTCAAGACACCTCAAGGGTCTCTTGAAGACAAGGGTGCTTGTACTCCATAAGCTATGATGGATACCAACAGATGAAGACACCAAAAGACTTGTTCTAAATGCATCACAGGTGGCTACATGAAATTATTATTTATGTTCAGCTGCAGCCCAATATGAAGAATTTTAAGCCAAGGGGGCAAAAGTCTATCTTCTCATTTTGCAAGCCCCGGTCTTGTTACATGCTGGTTTAGCACTTTTCAGGTTAAACGAGGAAACCATAGTTAGCCCAGAGAAGTGTTTAGAGAGACGCCCAAGTTACCCCCTGCATGATGTGTGAGTATCTTTGCCTTTCACGGAACCCACATTTGATGAGTGCAAATTTATTTCATTTTCACTTATAGAGAATTATTTCACTATTTCACTTTCTCTTTCTAATAATTTTAGATTAGGTCTACCTAATTGGCCTCTGGCTACTTGAAAAGAGTGAATATGGAATGTAAGATGATTAATCATTCCAGTGAATGGTCTGGAGAACTTGGTTTCTTAGAGAACTGATGCTGGGGTGTGGAAGGACCTCAGCCTTCCTTTCATGCCTCCTTGCTTTTGATCTCGGTGTTCTCTTTGCTGTGATTGCCTTTACTGTTTCTCTACTGATTAAACCCTCCTCATTCTCTAAAAGCCAGCCCAAACACGCATGTAGAATTAAATACTCGTTCCCTTTTACTCCCCCAGCTACATTTCTTGGAATTATTAATGGCACTTGCTTTATTTTGTCTTGTATAATTATTAGCTGTTTACATATTTGTCTCTCCTCGGAGACTGTAAATACCCCATGGCAGGAACTGGGTTGTATTAATCTTTGTGCTCCTCCAATACCAATAGGCTGCACATAAAAGGTGCCCAGTAAACATTTATGGATTTGAAGTGAGTGTTTCTTAGACCTATACTACATGTAAATATTGAACTTAAAGTAACAATCACAGCTCCCTGGGCTTTTTAGAAATGCAGTTGTCTATATGTGTTGGTAAGCATAAAGAGGATAAAAAGATGGTAGGTGAAATATGATTAATTTTGTGGTGGGGATAGAGGGCGGGCTCCAGTTGAGGAGCTGGTCTTTTGTAGACTTGCCATGGAATGGTACTTAAGTGTTTTACTTGTTAATGTTTCTTCCTGTCTTTGTCAAAAATTAGTGTTTAGATGATTGTAGAATAGGCAGTACTGTGACATGTTTTATACACTATATACCTCATGTCAGGTACCTTTGACAATTCTTTAATGTTTTTTTATAGTTACAGCTTTTCTTCTTTGTGACAAGAAACGTCACCAGGGCTCCCGTGTTACTCTTTTCTCTGACACCACGTTTACGATGAAGACGTAGTGTCACATGGTAAACACACCAGGGCAGGTGCCCCACCAGTGGTCCATAGAACTGTTTCTGAGAAACTTGGGCTTTCTTCATTGTTTTCTTAAACAGAAAACCTTTATCACTAAAGTGATACGGGCTCAGTGTGAAAAACGGAAACAATTTACAGGAGTATAAATGCTGGTACAAGTGAGATTGTTCCTTCCTTCTCTGCCCTCCCCACCCAGCGAACCACTGTTTCTACTTTTTTAGCAATGTTTACACACACACACACACACCATTTCTTTTTATAATTACTATTTTGATTGCCCTTTTGTGAAATGGCAGAAAACACAATTATCATCAATCCCAGCAAAACTCTTCTTCCAAGTTAAAGTCCTGACAATTAAGTTTCCCCTTGCGTGTCCTTCTTTCTGGTGGCTTATATAAATGCTGGGAATTTAAGGAGGGTCGTGGTTTCTGGAGTGAGGCGACAGCTGGACCCCATGAGGGCTGTTCACTCTAGAATTTTCTAGGGCGTGCATCGTCCAACCCACTTTAGCTATGCCCCCCTCCCTGGGCATCCAGTTAGGTACTGGCAGTCCCATTTGGTCCTTGGCCATAGTGTTTATGTTGCTATCTGCTGGTCCATGTGCGAGCCCTTCAGGTGTGTGGACTTTCTTCCTCCTCTGCTAATGAGGAACAATTCTTCAAGGACATGGAAGCTGGGGGGAGGGTACCTAGGAACTTCTGTACCTCTCATCTCCCCTCATCCCCCACATCCAGCTATCCCTCTTCTTTTTTTTTTTTTTTTCGGTACGTGGGCCTCTCACTGTTGTGGCCTCTCCCGTTGCGGAGCACAGGCTCCGGACGCGCAGACTCAGCGGCCATGGCTCACGGGCCCAGCCGCTCCGCGGCATGTGGGATCTTCCCGGACCGGGGCATGAACCCGTGTCCCCTGCATCGGCAGGTGGACTCTCAACCACTGCGCCACCAGGGAAGCCCTATTCCTCTTCTTCATAGAGTGAAACCCTCCTTTGGAAATGCTCACTGCCATTGTTCACAGGGCATTTCTGCTCTCAAACCTTGTGCTTATCAGAGAGCTCTCATTCTCTCATCCCCTTAAAGTGAACCTTGGGGGAGAGGGCGCGGTAGAAAGCCCTCAGAGATTAAGACTAGTATGTCATATTCTTGTTTCCTTTTCTCTTGTTCTCCTATCCAGGGAGAGGTGTTCCCCTATACCCTCTTCTAGGACAGAAGACAACAAACAGAAAGTGTTTTGCAAGGATTTTACATGTGGATCTCAGCTTTTAAAAACTGAAATGTCCAGAATTAGACATCTTTTTCTATCCCCAGTTCTGCTGTGACATCTTTTCCTTAAGGGGAATGATGTACCTGAGGTGAGGTTAGAGCAGAAAAAGGAGTTTGGGGGAAAGCATACTCATTTACTGCTCACAGAATCATCCAGAACCATGTAATGCACATATGCACACATAGGTATTGTTTTTATTGCTTTGTTTCTGTTTTGTTTGGTCTCTGCATAAATGGGATCATATTTAGCATATTGTTTGTGACATGCTGTTTTTTTCCTTAGCAATAGGTGACAAACACATTTTCATTACTACATAGTGTTTCTTAGTGTATTAGTCTGCTTGGGCTGCCGTAACAGAACACTATAGACTGGGTGGTTTAAACCACAGAAGTTTATCTGTCATAGTCCTGAGGCTGGAATTCCAGCGTCCAAGTCTAGCAGGGTGGTTTCTCGTGGGAGCTTGCTTCCTGGCTTGCAGAGAGCTGCTTTCTAGTTACATCCTCACATGGCCTTTCCTCTGAGTGTACATGGAGAGGGAGCTCTCTGATGTCTCTTCTTATAAGTGCAAGAATTGTATCAGATAAGGCCCCCCCCTTAGGACCTCATTTAACTGTAATAAGTCCGTATAGGCCCTTCCTCCAAATATGGTCAAATATGGTGGGTTAGGCCTTCACCATGTTAGTTTTAGGCAGGACACATTTTAGTCCATAGCATGTAGTATGGAGCATGATAAATGCTATTTATATTACAAATATCAACTGTTTATTACAGATGTTATACATACACTCTTATAATATGTTACTTGATTAAATATATTTATGGTATTTTTCACTGTATAGGACTTTTACATATGTAATTTCTTATTTGGCATGAACATGATAAAATGTGTTTATAATGCAGTGCCTCCCAAAATTTACCCAAAGATGAGTATAAGTCATGGTATCCAGTAGCCCTGCTTCTTTCCATGAACCTCTCATACCGACAGCCCCTTTCAGGTCCCAACTCCTGTATTGTAGCACAGAGCAGAAAAGCTTAGAAGGCCTATTGTCATAAAAACAATCAGAATAAAAGCTCACTTAACGTAATTCAACCTCCTTTCCTTATGTAGAAATCAGCAAAAACCCTTTCATGTCTCCTTGAATAGTCGTTTCTGAGTCAGTGGCTATCCTGTGGTGTGTTATACTGGCCTCAGCTCTCACATTCAGAGTGCATGTGGGGACTTCAGAAAGGCATTTGGCCTGCTGGGCACCAAGTTCCCCTGGACCTATCTGGAGACTTCAGCTTTTTTTATTATGAAAAAATTGGAACATTACGAAATTAGAGAAAATAGTGCAGTCAAGTGTGTGAACTCATTACCCAACCTCATCTCTTATCCACATTCTCTCCTCTGTTCTGTGGATTATTTTGAAGCGTCTCGAATATTGTATCATTTTATCTGTAACTATTTCAGCAAACTAGGCTTATATTTTAAAAGGTAAGCATTTTTGGTAAAGTAAACAGAATGTTGGTGTCCCACTTAAAAGATCTGAACAATTCTTAAGTATTATAAAATATCTCATTAGTGTTTAAATTTCACCAATTGTCCCATAAATCCTTTTTAAAATAATGTTTGTTCAAATCAGGATTTAAACAAGATCTTCACTTTGCACTTGATGGATAAGTCTCTTAAGTGTCTATCTATTCTGTTTTCTCATAATTTACTTGTTGAAGAAACTAGGTCATTGTCCTGCGGTTTTCCATAATCTGTATTTGGCCATTGGTCTGCCTATGGTGTCATTAACTATGTTCCCCTGTGTATCTTGTAAATTGGTAGTTCTAGAGTAGCAGTCCTCAAAGTGTGGTCTGGGGACACATGACAGGGCATGTCTGAGACACTCTCAAGGGATCCATGAGATCAAGACTGTTTTCATCATAATACTAAGATGTGAGTTGCCTTTTTCATCCTCATTCTCTTATATACAGTGGAGTTTTCTGGAATCTGTTTGACAAGTGGTATCACCACAGATTGCATGCAGAAGCTTATAAGAGAATCAAGTTCTCTTCTATTAAGCCAGCTATTAAAGAGATTTGCAGAAATGCAAAACAACCCAGTCTTTTCATTACTGTTTTTTAGTTTTGGAAAAATAGCTATTTTTCATAACAATATTTGTGTTAATGCATAATGGATTCATTATTACTTTTAAATGAATTAGCAAATAAATATTCAAAATGTTTCTCTTTCTGCTCCCAATTATTAATTTATTCAATTATTTTTATATCAGTAGGGACTCATGGATATTTATTTTATACTTTGCATTATAATCCACTACTATTTTATATATTTTGTTTGTTCAAATTTTTCCACCTTTGGCTGTTGCGAGTTCTTTCAGTTGGCTCCTATGTCCCCTTGGCGTATCCCCATTAAGTTAATTTTTTTAGCACTTCCTTACCATGGATTCTTTAGTCTCATGTATTTCCTGACCTAGCTCTACAATCAGCCATTTCTCTAAAGAGTCCCGGTTTCTTTGATTGGAGATTGATATTAAAAACCAAGATCTGGGTTCTAGGTGTGCTCATTGCTATTTGGGTATTGTTTCTTTTAGGCCTCTCAGCTAACAGAAGAAAGAGATGCATACTAACCTGTGTATATACACATAACTATAAATACTTCTACATGTAACCATCTGTATCTGTATTAAGCTAAACCTGAGTTTATACTTATGTCTCCAACTCTCATCTATTCCACATGGATCATTCTAACCTCTCCCCCTTGCTTATCTGGAGATTTCTACTCTAACAGTGAGAAACTTGTTTCCTAACATCCACCATCCATTTACTTAATTGTTCAATTCTAGTAAACATGTATAGCAGTACCATAATTGTTTGCTCATATCCTCTTGAGAATCAACTTTATCAACTACAGTACAGTGTTTTATATGCAGTTCCTTTGCCCTTAGTCTTACAGACTCCATTTCCAAAATTGCTCACATCAGCACCCTTTTCCCCAACTACCTTCAGTGACATTGTTTCATATATTTGTAATATGGTTAGATTCTCTTGTTATAGAATGCATTGTTTCTTGGGATCCCCCAATTTCCTCTGTGATTTTTGAAAATATACATACATTAAGGTTCACTCTTTGTGCTGTTCGTTCTGATAAATGGATAGCATATATCCGTCATCATAGTATCACACAGAATAGTTTCACTACTCTAAAAATCCCCTGTGCTTTAATTATTCAACATTCCCATCTCTTGTTTATCAGATACATAGTTTGCAAATATTTTCTCCAAGCCTGTAACCTGTTCTTTGATATTTTGACAGTTTTTCACAGAGCAGTAGATCTTAATTTTAATAAAATGGAAGTTATTAATTTTTTCTTTCATGCGTTGTGCTTTTGGTGTTGTATCTTTATTTTTTTTTTACATCTTTATTGGAGTATAATTGCTTTACAATGGTGTGTTAGTTTCTGCTTTTTAACAAAGTGAATCAGTTATACATATACATATGTCCCCATATCTCTTCCCTCTTGCGTCTCCCTGCCTCCCACCCTCCCTATCCCACCCCTCTAGGTGGTCACAAAGCACCGAGCTGATCTCCCTGTGCTATGTGGCTGCTTCCCACTCACTATATATTTTACGTTTGGTAGTGTATATATGTCCATGCAACTCTCTCACTTTGTCACAGCTTACCCTTCCCCCTCCCCATATCCTCAAGTCCATTCTCTAGTAGGTCTGTGTCTTTATTCCTGTCTTACCCCTAGGTTCCTCATGACATTTCTTTTTCTTAAATTCCATATATATGTGTTAGCGTACGGTATTTGTCTTTCTCTTTCTGACTTACTTCACTCTGTATGACAGACTCTAGATCCATCCATCTTATTACAAATAGCTCAATTTGGTTTCTTTTTATGGCTGAGTAATATTCCATTGTATATATGTGCCACATCTTCTTTATGCATTCATCCGATGATGGACACTTAGGTTGTTTCCATCTCCTGGCTATTGTAAATAGAGCTGCAGTGAACATTTTGGTACATGACTCTTTTTGAATTATGGTTTTCTCAGGGTATATGCCCAGTAGTGGGATTGCTGGATCATATGGTAGTTCTATTTTTAGTTTTTTAAGGAACCTCCATACTGTTCTCCAAAGTGGCTGTACCAGTTCACATTCCCACCAGCAGTGCAACAGTGTTCCCTTTTCTCCACACCCTCTCCAGCATTTATTGTTTCTAGATTTTTTGATGATGGCCGTTCTGACCGGTGTGAGATGATATCTCATTGTAGTTTTGATTTGCGTTTCTCTAATGATTAATGATGTTGAGCATTCTTTCATGTGTTTGTTGGCAGTCTGTATATCTTCTTTGGAGAAATGTCTGTTTAGGTCTTCTGCCCATTTTTGGATTGGGTTGTTTGTTTTTTTGTTATTGAGCTGCATGAGCTGCTTGTAAATTTTGGAGATTAATCCTTTGTCAGTTGCTTCATTTGCAAATATTTTCTCCCATTCTGAGGGTTGTCTTTTGGTCTTGTTTATGGTTTCCTTTGGCATGCAAAAGCTTTGAAGTTTCATTAGGTCCCATTTGTTTATTTTTGTTTTTATTTCCATTTCTCTAGGAGGTGGGTCAGCAAGGATCTTGCTGTGATTTATGTCATAGAGTGTTCTGCCTATGTTTTCCTCTAAGAGTTTGAAAGTTTCTGGCCTTACATTTAGGTCTTTAATCCATTTTGAGCTTATTTTTGTGTATGGTGTTAGGGAGTGATCTAATCTCATACTTTTACATGTAGCTGTCCAGTTTTCCCAGCACCACTTATTGAAGAGGCTGTCCTTTCTCCACTGTACATTCCTGCCTCCTTTATCAAAGATAAGGTGACCATATGTGCGTGGGTTTATCTCTGGGCTTTCTCTCCTGTTCCATTGATCTATCTTTCTGTTTCAGTACCATACTGTCTTGATTACTGTAGCTTTGTAGTATAGTCTGAAGTCAGGGAGCCTGATTCCTCCAGCTGCGTTTTTCGTTCTCAAGATTGCTTTGGCTATTCGGGGTCTTTTGTGTTTCCATACAAATTGTGAAATTTTTTGTTCTAGTTCTGTGAGAAATGCCAGTGGTAGTTTGATAGGGATTGCATTGAATCTGTAGATTGCTTTGGGTACTAGGGTCATTTTTCACAATGTTGATTCCTCCAATCCAAGGACATGGTATATCTCTCCATCTATTTGTATCACCTTTAATTTCTTTCATCAGTGTCTTATAATTTTCTGCATACAGGTCTTTTGTCTCCTTAGGTAGGTTTATTCCTAGATAGTTTATTCTTTTTGTTGCAGTGGTAAATGGGAGTGTTTTCTTGATTTCACTTTCAGATTTTTCATCATTAGTGTATAGGAATGCCAGAGATTTCTGTGCATTAATTTTGTATCCTGTTACTTTACCAAATTCATTGATTAGCTTTAGTAGTTTTCTGGTATGTATGATCCTTTCAATGTGCTGTTGGATTCTGTTTGATAGTATTTTGGTGAGGATTTTTGCATCTATGTTCATCAGTGATATTGTCCTGTAGTTTTCTTTCTTTGTGATATCCTTGTCTGGTTTTGGTATCAGGGTGATGGTGGCCTCGTAGAATGAGTTTGGGATTGTTCCTCCCTCTGCTATATTTTGGAAGAGTTCGAGAAGGATAGGTGTTAGCTCTTCTCTAAATGTTTGATAGAATTCGCCTGTGAAGCCATGTGGTCCTGGGCTTTTGTTTGTTGGAAGATTTTTAATAACAGTTTCAATTTCAGTGCTTGTGATTGGTCTGTTCATATTTTCTATTTCTTCCTGATTCAGTCTTGGCAGGTTGTGCATTTCTAAGAATTTGTCCATTTCTTCCAGGTTGTCCATTTTATTGGCATAGAGTTGCTTGTAGTAATCTCTCATGATCTTTTGTATTTCTGCAGTGTCAGTTGTTACTATTCCTTTTTCGTTTCTAATTGTATTGATTTGGGTCTTCTCCCTTTTTTTTTGATGAGTCTGGCTAATGGTTTATCAATTTTGTTTATCTTCTCAAAGAACCAGCTTTTTGTTTTATTGATCTTCGCTATCATTTCATTCATTTCTTTTTTATTTATTTCTGATCTGATCTTTATGATTTCTTTCCTACTGCTAACTTTGGGGTTTTCTTCTTCTTCTTTCCCTAATTGCTTTAGGTGCAAGGTTAGGTTGTTTATTCGAGATGTTTCCTGTTTCTTAAGGTAGGATTGTATTGCTATAAACTTCCCTGTTAGAACTGCTTTTGCTGCATCGCATAGGTTTTGTCTCCATTGTCATTTGTTTCTAGGTATTTTTTGATTTCCTCTTTGATTTCTTCAGTGATCACTTCGTTATTAAATAGTGTATTGTTTAGCCTCCATGTGTTTGTATTTTTTACAGATCTTATTTTTACAGATCTTTTCCTGTAATTGATATCTAGTCTCATAGCGTTGTGGTCGGAAAAGATACTTGATACAATATCAGATTTTCTTAAATTTACCAAGGCTTGATTTGTGACCCAAGATATGATCTATCGTGGAGAATGTTCCATGAACACTTGAGAAAAATGTGTATCTGTTGTTTTTGGATGGAATGTCTTATAAATATCAATTAAGTCCATCTTGTTTAATGTATCATTTAAAGCTTGTGTTTCCTTATTTATTTTCATTTTGGATGATCTGTCCATGGGTGAAAATGGCGTGTTAAAGTCCCCTACTATGAATGTGTTACTGTCGATTTCCCCTTTTATGGCTGTTAGTATTTGCCTTATGTATTGAGGTGCTCCTATGTTGGGTGCATAAATATTTACAATTGTTCTATCTTCTTGCATCGATCCCTTGATCATTATGTAGTGTCCTTCTTTGTCTCTTCTAATAGTCTTTATTTTAAAGTCTGTTTTGTCTGATATGAGAATTGCTACTCCAGCTTTCTTTTGGTTTCCATTTGCATGGAATATCTTTTTCCAATCCTTCACTTTCAGTCTGTATGTGTCTCTAGGTCTGAAGTGGGTCTGTTGTAGAGAGCATATATATGGGTCTTGTTTTTGATCCATTCGGCCAGTCTGTGTCTTTTGGTGGGAGTATTTAATCCATTTACATTTAAGGTAATTATCGATATGTATGTTCCTATTCCCATTTTCCTAATTGTTTTGGGTTTGTTATTGTAGGTCTTTTCCTTCTCTTGTGTTTCTTGCCTAGAGAAGTTCCTTTAGCATTTGTTGTATAGCTGGTTTGGTGGTGCTGAACTCTCTCAGCTTTTGATTGTCTGTAAAGGTTTTAATTTCTCCATCAAATCTGAATGAGATCCTTGCTGGGTAGAGTAATCTTGGTTGTAGGTTTTTCTCCTTCATCACTTTAAATATGTCCTGCCAGTCCCTTCTGGCTTGCAGAGTTTCTGCTGAAAGATCAGTTGTTAACCTTATGGGGATTCCCTTGTATGTTATTTGTTGTTTTTCCCTTGCTGCTTTTAATATGCTTTCTTTGTATTTACTTTATGACAGTTTGATTAATATGTGTCTTGGCGTATTTCTCCTTGGATTTATCCTGTATGGGACTCTCTGTGCTTCCTGGACTTGATTAACTATTTCCTTTCCCATATTAGGGAAGTTTTCAACTATAATCTCTTCAAATATTTTCTCAGTCCCTTTCTTTTTCTCTTCTTCTTCTGGAACCCCTATAATTCGAATGTTGGTGCATTTAATGTTGTCGCAGAGGTCTCTGAGACTGTCCTCAGTTCTTGTCATTCTTTTTTCTTTATTCTGCTCTGCAGTAGTTATTTCCCGTATTTTATCTTCCAGGTCACTTTTCTGTTCTTTTGCCTCAGTTATTCTGCTATTGATCCCATTTAGATTATCTTTAATTTCATTTATTGTGTTGTTTATCATTGCTTGTTTTATCTTTAGTTCTTCTAGGTCCTTGTTAAATGCTTCTTGCATTTTCTCTATTCTATTTTCAAGATTTTGGATTATCTTTACTTTATCATTATTCTTAATTCTTTTTCAGGTAGACTGCCTACTTCCTCTTCATTTGTTGGGTTGGTGGGTTTTTATCTTGCTCCTTCATCCGCTGTGTGTTTTTCTGTCTTCTCATTTTTTGCTTATCTTACTGTGTTTGTGGTCTCCTTTTTACAGGCTGCAGGTTCGTAGTTCCCGTTGTTTTTGGTGTCTGTCCCCAGTGGCTAACGTTGTTTTAGTGTGTTGTGTAGGCTTGCTGGTGGAGGGGACTAGTGCCTGTGTTCTGGTGGATGAGGCTGGATCTTGTCTTTCTGGTGGGCAGGTCCACGTCTGGTGGTATGTTTTGGGGTGTCTGTGGACTTATTATGATTTTAGGCAGCCTCTCTGCTAATGGCTGGGGTTGTGTTCCTGTCTTGCTAGTTGTTTGGCATAGGGTGTCCAGCACTGTAGCTTGCTGGTCGTTGAGTGAAGCTGGGTGCTGGTGTTGAGATGGAGATCTCTGGGAGATATTCACCGTTTGATATTTTGTCGAGCTGGGAGGTCTCTTGTGGACCAGTGTCCTGAAGTTGTCTCTCCCACCTCAGAGGCACAGCACTGACTCCTGGCTGTAGCACCAAGATCCTTTCATCCACACGGCTCAGAATAAAAGGGAGAAAAAGAAGGAAGGAAGGAAGGGAGGGAGGGAGGGAGGGAGGGGGGGAGCAAGGAAGGAAGCAAGAAAGGAAGGAAGGAAGGAAAAGAAAGGAAGGAAGGAAGGAGATAAAATAAAATAAAGTAAGATAAAATAAAGTTATTAAAATAAAAAATAATATTAAGAAAAAAAATTTTTTTAAAAAGAAAAAAAAACAACGGATAGAACCGTAGGACAAATGGTGAAAGCAAAGCTATACAGACAAAATCTCACACAGAAGCATACACATACACACTGACAAAAAGAGGAAAAGGGGAAAAAATCATAAATCTTGCTCTCAAAGTCCACCTCCTCAATTTGGGATGACTCGTTGTTTATTCAGGTATTCCACAGATGCAGGGTACATCAAGTTGATTGTGGAGCTTTAATCCGCTGCTTCTGAGGCTGCTGGGAGAGATTTCTCTTTCTCTTATTTGTTCTCTCAGCTCCCGGGGCTCAGCTTTGGATTTGGCCCCGCCTCTGCGTGTATGTCGCCGGAGGGCGTCTGTTCTTCGCTCAGACAGGACGGGGTTAAAGGAGCCGCTGATTCGGGGGCTCTGGCTCACTCAGGCCGGGGGAAGGGAGGGGTGCGGATGCGGGGCGAGCCTGCGGCGGCAGAGGCCAGCGGGACGTTGCACCAGCCTGAGGCCCGCCGTACGTTCTCCCGGGGAAGTTGTCCCTGGATCCCGGGACCCTGGCAGTGGCGGGCTGCTCAGGCTTCCCGGAAGGGAGGTGTGGATAGTGACCTGTGCTCTCACACAGGCTTCTTGGTGGCGGCAGCAGCAGCCTTAGCGTCTCCTGCCCGTCTCTGGGGTCCGTGCTTTTAGCCGCGGCTCGCGCCCGTCTCTGGAGCTCCTTTAAGCAGAGCTCTTAATCCCCTCTCCTGGCGCACCAGGAACAAAGAGGGAAGAAAAAGTCTCTTAACTCTTCGGCAGGTGCAGACTTTTTCCCGTGCTCCCTCCCGGCTACCCGTGGTGCACTAACCCCCTGCAGGCTGCGTTCACGCCGCCAACCCCAGTCCTCTCCTGGTGTTGTATTTTAAAACTCATTGTCAAACCTAAGTTCATCTAGACTTTCTCATGTTTTCTTATAGAAGTTTTACATTATTACATTTTATATTTAGGTCTATGATCCATTTTAACTTTTTTGTGAAAGGTGTGAGTTCTGAGTATAGATTCAGACCTTTGTATATGCACATCCAGTGTATCCAGAACGATTTGTTGAAAAGACTATTCTTTCTCCATTGCCTTTGCTCCTTTGTCAAAAATCAGTTGACTATATTTGGTGTATCTATTTCTGGGCTCTCTTTTTTGTTCCATTGACCTATGTGTCTATTCTTTCACCAGTACCATCCTGTCTAGATTACTGTGACTTTATAGTAAGTATAAGTAGTTGAAGTTGAGTAGTATCTGGCTTCCAACTTTTTTCTTCTTCTCATTGTTTTTCCATGTAAACTTTCGAATCAATTTGTTGATATCCACAGAATAGCTTGCTATTTTGAGGTGATGTTTTTGTACTTAAAAGATAACGATTTGTAAAACAGTCACATGATGCAAAAGTCAAATCTAGAGAACACCCATTTTTGTCCATTTCATTCTTTTTTCTCCCTGCCCTGAGAAGATAAATTTCAGTACACACATACATACATGTATATGTGTGTGTGTGTGTGTGTGTGTGTCTGTGCACGTACGTAGAGGTCAGTGGCTGTTTCCCTACAACTTTGCCAATAGCGTTTTCAAACTTCTGAATTTTTTGCAATTTGATAGGTGAGAAAACAGCGTCTCAGTGCAGTTTTTTTAAAAATATAAATTAAAAAAAATAATTTATTCACATTTTTTATTTATTTTTGTCTGTGTTGGGTCCTTGTTGCTGCGTTTGGGGTTTCTGTAGTTGCTGCTCTCGGGGTTTTTCTAGTTGCTGCGAGCTACTCTTCGTTGTGGTGCACATGCTTCTCACTGCAGTGGCTTCTCTTGTGGTGGAGCACAGGCTGTAGAGCACAGGCTCAGTAGTTGTGGCACGTGGGCTCAGTTGTTGTGCCTCGCGGGCTCTAGAGCACAGGCTCAGTAGCTGTGGCACACAGGCTTAGTTGCTCTGCGGCATGTGGGATCTTCCCGGATCAGGGATCAAATCCATGTCCCCTGCGTTGGCAGCTGGATTCTTAACCACTGCGCCACTAGGGAAGTACTCTCAGTGCAGTTTTAACTTACATCTCTCTTATTAGCAAAGTTGAATATATTTACAAGTGTTTAAATGCCACTTGCATTTTATTTTTTTGTGATTTTTCTGTTCACATCTCTACCCATTTTTCTATGTTGATGGCTTTTTCTTCTGTATTTCATGACTCTTTATATATTAGGGATGTTAACCACTTGTCAGTCAGATGTACTGCAAATATTTTTTCCCATTGTGTCAGAAAGTTCAGAAACTTAAGAAAGTTTATGTTGAAACTTATATAGCAAATATGATTTTTTCATATTTCATGTAAGTCCTGTGGGAGAGCTATCCCTTTATCATTTCTTAATAATCATGTTTAGTCCATGTGTTTTGGGAGTATGAGACTCCTCTTTATTCCTCAAAGCTTGGGGTTGGGGGGAAAAAAGAAACCCCAGAAATCATGGTTACATGAGCCAGAAAATGCCTTACTTTTGCTTAAATTAGTTTGAGCGTTTTTTAAATAACCAGAAGATCACTGACTAAAGCAAAGTTACATGTTTTCAAAGGATGCTTGTTAGTGTCTAGCAGTGGTGGGTGTTATCAGTTCAGATAAGCAATTATATAATCATGAAAATGGACTAACACATAGAATTTTAATAAAATTAGTACAGCATCACAGAAGAATCTTCCAATTAATTAATGGGTAAAAGTATCTGATTGTGTTTGGCGTTAATTCAGTTTTTTTTTTTTTTTTTTTTTTTTTTCGGTACGCGGGCCTCTCACTGTCGTGGCCTCTCCCGTTGCGGAGCACAGGCTCTGGACGCGCAGGCCCAGCCGCTCTGCGGCATGTGGGATCTTCCCGGACCGGGGCACGAGCCTGTGTCCCCTGCATCGGCAGACGGACTCTTAACCACTGCGCCACCTGGGAAGCCCTGTGTTGTTCCTTTTGACTTTGCATTCTTGCTTTGCATGCAGCCCTGCCCCTTCAACTGGCAGCTTCCCACTTTTCTGCCTTTCTGAAGTCTTGTATTTTTTTGTAAACTTATGTTCTGCTATATTTCCCCTCCTCTTTGTACATCCTCCATTTTCCTTAATTAAGTTCTTCCTACAATTAGTGAGTCAAAACCAGTCTAAAGCAAGTTTGTTAATTGCCAGAGGGTGTTGCTAAGGCTTAGTGTGTGGTTTTATTTTTATAAACAAGGCTGTTTATAACATATTAGAAGAAAGTTGTGACTCAAGGATACTGGAAGGAGGTGTCATGCATTAACAAAAGCCTTTTTACAGTGATGGAGGGAAAGTAGATTCTTTAGTAATGAGAGAGAGAGAGGGAAATGACAGTACAGCCATTGCATCCAGTCACTTCTTAATTGCCTTCTACCAAAACGTCATTGAGGAAGTTCGGTGCCTCCATCCCTTACATTATAAATGCTGCCAACAGCACAGAATATAAGCTGAAGAAGGGCAGTGACTAACCTAAGTTCACATACTCAGTTAAAAACATTATCATAAGATAAATTAAGCTTTGCTTCTATGAGTAAACTGTTTTTTTTCTGCTCAGGGCATTTAAAAAAAATCATCATGGGAGCATTTTTTATATATTACAGGAGTATTACAGAACTCCTGGTTAATTCTGGGTTATCCATTCTATGCTGCTTGATGACAGTAGTTATTTTACCATTCAGTGCCTTCATCTTTAAAGTGGAGTTAACTCGCTTTGACTTCAGTGAGATGATGCATAGGAAGCACTTGGCATGGTCATTTTTCAATTTATAATAACTATTACCAGATTTTTATCCACAAATTCCATATACCTGCTGCCTTTTATGTAATCTTTGTAGTTTAGTAATTTAATGACTGTAGTAGAAAGGTGTGGGATATATGCCTTCTCAGTGGATTGAGAAGAAAAATTAAGGGGTCAAGTTATAAGGCCCATGACTGGTTTTACAGATGACCTTCCCTTTCATTTTCATTTTGACCAAAATGAAGTTATAACAATGAATAGTATTATTACAATCCCTTTCCTCCATGAATGTTTAGGCTTTCACCCTACTTAACCTTCAACTAGAAAAGGGAGAAATAGAGCTTACAGAAATTTCATAGTTGTAACCATCCTGATGATAAGATGGGAGACTTTTAGGAAGATATCAGATGACTTTTTATATTTCATATAACCCCCTTGGAGATAGAGGCTAAAAGACCCTAGCAAAACTAATTCATTATCTGCAAACCCATCTTTCATGCCAAGCCATGGTTCATAGAGGACGAGGAAAGACTCCCATCTGAATTATGGTGACTCTTCAGGGCATTGCTGTCTGTCGCTAATCTTTGATGTCCTTCTGTCCTAAGGACTCACTTTTCTTGGCTTCTTGCCCATGTGCTTTCGTCTGAATAAGTTTGCCTTTTTAAAATTTCACATATAAACCTGGGAAGAATGGAACTTGGAGTTTTCTTGGTTGGTAAAGTAATTAGTTCTGTGGCCAACCATGAAAGATAATGCCTGAGGGTGAAATCCACATTCTGGGGGTCATCCCCAGCATGAAGTCATAACTACAACTTTTGAACCTCCCTTAAGAATGTTACTGATGGTAACTTTTAGAAATTGGAGAAAAACTTAAGAGTGTTTAACTGTATCGTGATGTTTTACATGAACGTAGAAATTTAGTGATGTTAATTTTATTATAATTTCTAACTCAATTGGAGTACATACTAGATAATCTATTGACCTATTGCCCAGGTAAGTCAGTATAAAATCAGAAATCAGCCACTTTGTAGTGGTTTCCTTTAGATTTTTGATAATACAGATTTTTAAAAGTGAGTAAAATTCTAAAAAGAAGGGAATATTCTTTTCTCACTCTTTGAAACTTGTATGTGTCTGTTGTGCTAACATATGCACTTGTAGGTTGGTGGAGGCTTTTCTGGCTGTATCTTCTCTATGTTTTACCCATCCTTATCACTTGTGGTTTGTGAAGGACTTTCATACGCATCCTGTTATGTTCTGATTCTCTATAAAATTTTCAGGTGATTTTTAAAAGTCATTGGTCTTGAATCACCAATTTTCTCTTTGGTTCTAAGAGTTTACACTCAAACTTTGCCCACAGACCCACCACTGCTATCTTATCATGCCATTTCTTTATCTCTAAGGGAATTCGCTCAGAATTCTCTGTGTAACACAGAATAAAGAGATATGAAAATAATATTCTCCTAAAGCTACTGCCTGCTTAGATCTATTCTGTTTCTTCTAGGACCCTATCATGTAGGTAATTATTTTCTTGCCTCATTTCTTTTTCTTTTCTGTTCAACCTTTTAACCTCTCCTTCTTGAGCAGCTGATAACTCAGTTTGATTTTTTTTGCTCAAGAAGAATTTCCACTGTTCTCAATCATCTTTGTAGATGTGGTTACTTCAAAAGCACATACTTGAAAATATGAAGAAAAAAATTATGGAGACATGAAAAAGTCATTTTTATGTACTTTATTTATGGTACAAACGACTAACATTCTTTGAGTGTTTGCCATATCCTAATGTTTGGACCGTGTGTGTGCTCTGTGTGTGTGTATGCTTGTGGGTGTGTGTGTGTACATGTGTGTCTGCAAGTTCAGGTGTTTGTGAGTGCATGTGTGTATGTGTATGAGTGAAATCTCATTTCATTTTCAAAACAGCTCTATGAAGTTGGATATAGTTATTATCCCCTTTTTATAGATGAGGAAACAAAAATTCAGAGTGGTTAACTAATTTATCCAGTATCACATACCTAGTATGCAGTGGAATCAGAACTCAAATCATGTCTGTCAGGCAACCAAGACTTGCTTTTGATGATGACATTGCTGCCTTATTGGTGCTTTTCATTTTGCTTCGTGACACAGTTGTTTGGGGACAGGTTTATCTCACTGTGGTGGATTAAAGACGCTTTAAATTCTTTGACACTCATCCCATTGAGAGGTTGGATTTATTTCCCCTTTCCTCCACTCTGGACTTGCCTGTGACTATGGAAATGATGATAGGGCACTTCTGGGCCTCACCATTAAAAGGATTGGCAGCTTCCACTTTGATCTCTAGGAGTTTAGGGCCAGTGTGTTGAGGTCCAAGGACCCTGAGGCATCCTCGCTGTGAGGAGACTTCAACTAGCCACATAGGAAGGCCATGTGAAGAGAGAGAAAGCTGACCAGTCAGTCCTCAGTTGTTTCAGACCCCAGACTTCATGGAGCGGAAATGAGCTTATCCTTCTACGGTTTGCCCTAATTCTTGACCAGTAGAATTGCAAAATATTATAATAATAATAATAACAACATGTTGTGTCAAGCCACTAAGTTGTGGAGTAGATTGTTATAGAGGAATAGATAACCAAAACACTCACCTTTGTGAATGATATACTCTTTAAAAATAGGGATGCTCTCTCATTATTTTGTATATTTCTAGCTTCTAACACAGTATCATTCCTGCAGTTGCAGCTCGATTCATTTTAATTGATTGAATGAGTAAATGTATGAATGGAAGGAAGCTATTGAGAAGACAAGTACACCAGTTTCATGGAGCTCTGTTCTAGGTGGAGCTGGCAGAGACAGACAGTAAAGAAATACTCAGGTGGTCGTGAGTGCAGTGAAGGAAAGTAAGGTAGGAAAAGAAGACATTTGTGCAGAGACTGTGTGAGGTAATTTGAGTGAGTCGTGCAATACCTGGATGCCATGTGGACTGTGGTTTTGATGCTTAAAACTCAAGAATCTGGCATCTTTGTTCTGTGTTTCCGTATACCCCTGGATCAATGGCAGTGTTCCATCTCAGGGTTTGAAAAGGAAGGGTACCAGAGCAAAAGGGAAGTCTGGGTGGAAAAGGCATTGGTTAGGATATCACTCAACAAAATCATTCCCTGAACGTGGACATTCTCACACTTCCAGGTACTTGCAAGTGAAGTCCCCTCTACCTTGAATGTTCTTTGCTACTGAAAGCTCTCTTATCTTTTTCTTGTCAAGTTAAATGTTCCATTTCCAGACACATAAGTCTCTTCCTCTACTGTGTTACAGATCTTTGCTTTAACAGTACCTCTCTCTAATGCTTGTTCACCCTCCCTAATATAAAAGCTGTTTATATAGTTTTCCCCCAGCTATTTGAGAAATCAGTGGAAGTGAGGAATGTGTGTCTTACCATCATTTCCAAGATAACACTTACTGTGGTGTTTTGCAGTAGAAGGTGCTTAATACATGCTTGTTCAAAGCAAGAAGCAGAGGAAAGAAATAAGGAAGGAAAAGGCTTCCTTAACTTTATTTGTGTAGATCTGGCACATAGAACATACCCAATAAATAAATGATGAATGGGTGAATGAGTGTGTGAATGAATGAATTAATGCATGGCTAACATAGCACCATTTTCAGTATTTTGAGCATGAACAAATTCATTGTTTGGTCATAAAATCCCATATTAAATTCCTAAAGGCAAATATATTTCTGCAAGTAGTGAGTAGTCCACATGAAAAATCTGGGCATCATATTTTTCATAATTTATGAAAAAGACCCAGTTACCCAGTGTTGTAAAAAATGGTCACCAGATCATGTCCTCAAGTTTTGTACATTCAGTTTAGTTACTGTTATTTTTTTTTAACATCTTTATTGGAGCATAATTGCTTTACATGTTGTGTTAGTTGCTGTTGTATAACAAAGTGAATCAGCTATACGCATACGTATATCCCCATATCCCCTCCCTCTTGAGTCTCCCTCCCACCCTCCCTATGCCACCCCTCTAGGTGGACAGAGAGCACCGAGCTGATCTCCCTGTGCTATGCAGCTGCTTCCCACTAGCTATCTATTTTACATTTGGTAGTGTGTGTATGTCAATTAATGTTTTGACGGAAACAGATTCTTCCAGTGTGAGAGCTGCTCCTGGGGAGTAACTGAGGGGTTTTGAGAAGCTGATTTTTATTCTCTCGTTTCATGTCCTTCTCTTCCTCCCTCTCTCTCTCTTCCTTCCTCCCTCTCTCTCTCTTCCTTCCTTCCTCTCTCTCTGTCTCTCTCTCACATGCACCATCAAGACACAGCCTATTACTATTTAAGTGCATTGACTACTGACCTGAAAGTGCTCGTTTTTAACATTGAAATTTTTAACACTGAAAGTGCCCAATTTATATCTAGGAAACAATTTATGCAGTGAGATGCCTTAATGTGAAACTCTCTATCTTTCTTTCATATCTGTCTGGCCCTATATCTATCCATCTATCATTTCTCTGCACGTCTGTCTTTCGATCTGTCAATCTATCTATCTAACTTATTTAGGTACAGTCTAAATAAAGAATTGCAAAAACACATTTTTGTGACACATGCCTGTGGTCTCTTTATAGGTAACAGCTTACTTAAAACTTTGCTTTCTCCTGTAAGTTTCTGGAAAGTATTGATTAATTAGGAGGATGTAATGGCATTAACTGTGCAATTCTTATTTGAATAGCAATTTAGATTACATGGTGTGAGATGTAGAGTATGCTAAAAAGACATCAGATATGTTGTCCTTGACTTACAATGGAAATGAATTCTATTCTGTTTATGTCATTCTGTTATGTCAGATGGCACTGAATAGTGTAGATATATTAATAGATACCCCAAATGTCCCCTCTCCCTTTTGAATATCATAACTGGCAGAAGTACACGTTAGTAAAGGTACAAAGCTAATTTCTGATTGAATGGAAAAAATGACCTTGCATGAGTCGACACAGTTAAAAAAATTAATGGTTGTGATTCAATACATTTGAAGAGTTAAGCCGGAGACTTTAAGCTGGGACATTAGAATGAATGACCATTATCTTTTGCTATGTAAATATCAGGAATTGAATGCTTGTTTGTTGTTTGTTTAGTTGGTTGGTTTCTGGCTGTAAAGAGGACATTGTGCTCATCCTAATTGATTAAGTACCTTGTTTCCCCATATTCTTTAATTTTTCATTCAAGGCTTGCGTGTAATCCATTTGATGGTTTTATTTGCTTTTTTCAGTAATGCAACTTTGCTGACTAGGAATTGGTTTACTCTTTCATGTCTGAAGGCTCTGATAAATTGAGGAGCTTAGGCAGACAGCTCTTTTATCCAAGAGCCCTTACTGAGATGGTGATATTGCTGAAACCTGCCTAGACTCAAAAAAAAGGCTCAGGGAGGGATAAGAGTCTTGCAGGGAGGAAGAAACAAGGGAAATTTTTTGCAGTGACCTCAAGGAAAAAAAAATGAATTTACTCACGGAGAAGTGTGTGCCAAAATAAGAGGATGAGAGTAGGCCGGTTCCGCCTTGGCTGATGAAAGGATGGTGAATTGAAAAAATGATCAAAAGTGACATTGTGGGCCACCTAAGAAATATCAAAGGAGACTGTACTGCCCATCAGTCACGGAATTCATTGTCCGCTGGGGAGCGGTTCTATGAATATTTGCTGAATGATTATGTGGAAACTGTAGTAGGTGGTGTGGCAGCTGCAGCGGTGACACTTGCTGGGCGCATCTTCCCCTTGCTGTTCTCTTTGCCTTTGCCTTTGTGCTTGTCCTTCTTTTCCATGGATGGAGCCATGTCAGGCACATTCTAGGGGATACAAAGATGCCGAAGATACACCTCCGGACTTCAAGGAAGTCTCAATCTGATGGAAGACACAGAAGTAGAATTGGAAATGTTCTACTTCTGTATTTTTCCTTTGCTTGAAAGCAGATTCTGATAAAATCATAGGAAATCCATGGGGTGGGGAGGCCTTGTTACATTAATAAATGAGCTGTGATTTTCATTATTGTCAAAAGATACCTGTTCTAACTGATTTCTTCTATTTTTAGAGCGCCAATAAAAGCTTTGCTACTTTCAGTTACAAGCGACTCGTATCTTTCTCTTCCTGAGAAATTCATTTTGCACCCTGCCTTTGCCTTAAGTTGATATGTGTGACTAAGGCATTGACTTACAAATCTGACATGAATATGGCAAAACACAGTCTGTTCTTCGGGATTAATCTGTAATATTTTTAGGATCCACATCAGTTAAATGATCTGGGCTTGTGAAGAGACTGTATCATCAGCGTTCTGGAGGGACACAAGTGTACCTGGGGAGTTCATTGGGTTCTTGGATGAAAGAGATGAAAGGGAAAGGGGTTTGTTGTGGGGTTAAAGAAAAGGCAGTTTCATTTGTGAGCTGACGTCTTGGTGTTTTTTTTCCTGCTGGATGCTTTGAGCAGTTTATTATTAGAGGGTCCCGTCAGTGCTTTTGGCCTTTTATATGTCAAGACATATCAACCAGTGGAGGAATACAATGTTAATGACCAGTGCTAATGGTCAGTGGTGACTTCTGATGGTTTTGGGGTTCCAGTCCTGGCAGCCTGCCTACATGTCACTGAAAAGTGGCCCCAATGCTACTGGTGCACAGGGACAATTCATTATAAGGCACTGTCTCTTTGCTTGGAAAGCTCTTCCCTACATTTTCCCCATGAATAAATCCTTTTGGCCTCACAGATATCTGCTGATTTTGCCTGCCTAGCCTCCATTTCTCCTTCTTTCTGCACCATCTTCATTTTGCTTCGGAAAGTCACTTCTCCCTCAGTGTGAACCTGGTAGGAAACAGGGTCACGTGGTGTTGAACTTGGATGGTGTCTAGAGGCAGATTTCTTAGGTTTGAATCCTTGTTCCATCAACGCTAATCCCATAGCATCCTGTACTCTTGCCCATCATCTGTAGTGACCATACTTATTTGTTCTTATCGCTCTCCCTGTGTCTGCTCCCAATCGACAGAGCTCCTTGGGAGCTCCTTAGGTTGTCATTTTCATCTGGCCAGCCTCAGCTTCTAGCCCAGGCCCTGGAACAGGATAGAAGCTCAGAGGATTAAGTGAAAGGGCCCCTGTCCTGTATAATCACACAAATTGCTGCAGAAAAGGTGTGGCATTGTTCGTGCTCCATCTGTATTTTTCAAAGTTGAGTGAAAAAATATTTTGATAGTGTGATGTTTGGAGAACTGTGTCTGCTTCCACCTAAAAATTATCTTAATCATTTCTCAAGCTGCTTTTTCCTTGTAATATTTTTTCCCCCAACTGTGCTATACCTTGGCATTCAGATGATTGAATGAATGGAGAGGGTTTCAGGAAGTGCAATCCTTTGGAGGTGGTTAATAGGTTTGAAACTGGTGATGCTACCTTATTAGTAGTAATTGAATGTTTTGTTTGGTGTAGATACGGTCTTCGACAAGTTGAAAACTCGTGAACTCATATGCTTCATGTTTTTTGCCATTTGCATTTGTGATGGGGACTTCTTGAAGGTATTATCATTACGTGTCTACTGTAAGTAAGATTATCTTAAAGAAGACTTTTTCCTTTCCCTATTAAGTACTAATGTCAAAGAGGAAGGAGAATGGGACAGATATGTATATGAATTTTTCTTACACTTGGAAAGTTAAAATATAGTTCATTGAAAGCTGTCCTGGTCAAGTGAATGAATATTGACTTCAGGGAAAAAGAAAAGTGAAGGTGAAAGGAATTTAGAAGAAGTATAATTTATCCCTTTAATGTGGAGGGCGGATAAACTTTCTGCATACTTCTTTTCGTCGTCGGTTGTAGGCCTTGATCTACTGTTATTTTACATCATAGACACTGAATCACGTCCCTGCGTTTTTAAGTGCTTGAGGCAGAGTTGTCCATGTAATAGGGGAAAAGTGCCGGCTCATACGGTCTGAATCTTGATTTCAGAATAACAGTTTTCTTCTCGCTCTTGTATACATTTTGCATGAATTGACAGATACTCCTAATAATTCTTTCTTCTCTGACTTGAGTGAGGTGATTTCATCTTGGATTTGGTTATGTTAAATGTCCAAGAGTTAAGACTGAAAGGATTCCTGTTATAGTATAATGGATAGAAACATCAAGGAAATGAAAACAATATTAGTACTGTTAGCTAAGAGTTTATTATTAGCAGGCATTAATAGATATTTAATAAATTGAAAACTCAATGGTTAGATGCTTGGATCTCATTTAGCTTTTATAGAGAAGAAAATGTGTTTTGAACTCTTCAGTCTTGCTACAACTCTGTTGTAACAAAGCAATTTTAGTAGAAAAAAATGGATTTGGAGCACAGTTTCTTGTTGAGTTTTACAGAATTTGTTGGTTAGAGAAAAAATTGCCTTGCTGAAAATGTGTTTGCTTCTCTGCTTAAAAGTTCTCATCTCGGTTCTGATGTTATTTGAACAGTTGTCGACATGCCTCTTTACCTTCCAATAGTTAGGAGTAAAAATGTTCATTCTCAATTTTTGTTTTGTTCTTTTGCCTTTAAAACTTGATTAAAAGTTGGCAGGTTGCTCAGAGTTCTAAGTGAATAGACATTGTCATTAGCTCTTCAGTAGTGTTCTCTTTGTGCCATAAACCAAGTAATCAGGTTTAGCTTGTACTCGTTGTGTCAAAGTTCCCAGAGGGTTTACTAACAAAAAGCAAAAAGGCAATATATGTTGTTATAATAATCCAGAGTTCTGGCTAAAATAATTTGAGAATGAAAAATTTAGCCCCATGTGCGTCTGACCTTAGAATCCCTGGGTTACTCTCTGTCATCATTTCAGCTATTACAAGTCAGGGTGAATTAACCAAGGTCATGTCTATATCAACATTTTAATTACCTGGCTTTGTTGTTGGCTTGTTGAAATTGCTTTCATCTGGCAGGTTGAAACACAGCAAATTTATACTAGGGATAGCAAGTCAACACTCAACAACTTATTGATGTACATACACTTCTTGTCATAGGAAGGCTTTTTTTTTAACATGTATAAAAATACATTATATTTTATAATTAAAAAACACCGGCACATCAGAAGGAGTTTTTATTGTTTGGAAACTTCAGTGGTTTAAGGCATTATACCATATTCTCCAAATCAGGGTTCCTTAATTTAGGCCCAGCCCCAGTTGTGGGAGGCTGTTCTGTGTACTGCAGGATTTTTAGCAGCATCTCTGGTCTTTACTCACTAGATGCCAGTAGCGCATGCGCTCCCTGCCACACCCCAACTGTGACAATCAAAATGTCTCCAGACATTGCTAAATGTCCCCTGGGGAGGTGGGGGGAGAATCACCCTGGGTTGAGAACCACAGCTCTAAATTATAATTTTATCCAGATTTTATTTTATTATTTTGTGTCATTTTTGTTACCCTTTGTCATGATATAGATAGTCAAGTTTCATGTAGTTTTCCCCTAAGAAGTTATTCTTTCTCTTGGATGCAAAAATAAGTTTTAATCCCTACTGATGGTTTGTCTCATAGCTCAGCTTCCCATATTTATTTAAGCTGGTTTGATTGTAGGTAGATTATGCTGGCACAGCTTTTTGGACAGATGTTTAAGCTGTTAAGAACAGAACAATAAATTCTATGTGGATGGTGAAAGTTTGTATGTAGTGCATTTATTAATATTTGAACTGGGACCCAGAATAAAGGTGCCCTAGTGAGGACCTTCCCATACTGACCTCTCGTTATCTCCTAATATGAATATCATGTACCACAAAATTTCATGATTTTAAATATAGCAGTAAGGTTCATTATTATAATGATGGCTGATATTCACCAAGCACTGATTGTGCCGGGCAACACAGCAAAAGTCTACCTATATTGAGTCATTGAATGCTTGTAAGTACCCTGAGACAGGTATTATTGTTGTCACTATTTTATGTAGAGAGAATAAAGAAGCTTTAGAAAAGTTCAGTCACTTACCTGAAGTCAACTACTGTTCAAGGAGGGCGCTAGGACTTGAATCAAGGGTTTCCTACTCTAGAAGATTCTGCCGTCAACTTCTGTACTGTTCTCCGTGCCACTTTCTGTTCTTCACTGTAGCTTTCCCTCAGGCTTACCGTTCTGGTACATTCTAGAACACCTTTAACTGCCAGTGTGTACATGTCTGCCTGAGGGTTCTCTCCTGAGCCCTCTGAGACAGCCCTACCCACATTCAAGGCAAGAAATTTCAGAGAATTAACACCCACTGCTCCTTCAGCAACTTCCAACTGATGACTGATGGGAGTGGTTGATATGTACGTTCCCTGGGTCCCCCAACCCGAAGGAAAGATAGCTCTGAGGCTTTTACACTGGATCCCACAGTTTCCCAGGTGGCTTAAACCCACGATGATAGTGTGTTCACTCAATACAATACCCTTTATTAGCTGCCTTCCCTTTCCTCTCTCACTCCCCTGCCGGTATTTCACTTCCCAAGTCAACTACTTTCACTGAAAACCTTATCTCAGGGTCAGCTTCTGGAGGAATCCAAGCTATGCTGGTTATCTTGCCAAAACTTTACTTGGATGGAGAAAGTATTATATGGTTGATTTTGAACCCCTACTAGAGTTCTACATTAATGGAAAAAAACCTTAAAAAATTTTTTTCTTAACGTTTTTATTGGAGTATAATTGCTTTACAACGGTGTGTTAGTTTCTGCTTTATAACAAAGTGAATCAGTTATACATATACATATATTCCCATACCTCTTCCCTCTTGCGTCTCCCTCCCACCTTCCCTATCCCACCCCTCTAGGTGGTCACAAAGCACGGAGCTGATCTCCCTGTGCCATGCGACTGCTTCCCGTTAGCTATCTATTTTACATTTGGTAGTGTATATATGTCCATATGTACACTACCACTCTCTCACGTTGTCCCAGCTTACCCTTCCCCCTCCCCGTGTCCTCAAGTCCATTCTCTAGTGGGTCTGCGTCTCTATTCCCGTCTTGCCCCTAGGTTCTTCGTGACCATTTTTTTTTTTTTAAGATTCCATATATATGTGTTAGCATACGGTATTTGTTTTTCTCTTTCTGACTTACTTCACTCTGTATGACAGACTCTGGGTCCATCCACCTCACTACCAATAATTCAATTCCGTTTCTTTTTATGGCTGAGTAATATTCCATTGTATATATGTGCCACATCTTCTTTATCCATTCATCTGGCAATGGGCACTTAGGTTGCTTCCATGTCCTGGCTATTGTTAGTAGAGCCGCAGTGAACTTTGTGGTACACGACTCTTTTTGAATTATGGTTTTCTCAGGGTATATGCCCAGTAGTGGGATTGCTGGGTCATATGGTAGTTCTATTTTTCGTTTTTTAAGGAACCTCCATACTGTTCTCCATAGTGGCTGAACCAATTCACATTCCCACCAGCAGTGCAAGAGTGTTCCCTTTTCTCCACACCCTCTCTCCAGCATTTATTGTTTCTAGATATTTTGATGATGGCCATTCTGACTGGTGTGAGGTGATACCTCATTGTAGTTTTGATTTGCATTTCTCTAATGATTAGTGACATTGAGCATCTTTTCATGTGTTGGTTGGCAATCTGTATATCTTCTTTGGAGAAATGTCTCTTTAGATCTTCTGCCCATTTTTGGATTGGGTTGTTTAAAACCTTAAAATTGTACATTTACATACAGCGGTGGAACAGTAGTTCAGATATTTTCAGCTAATATATTGCAATATGTTTCTATTGTTGTAATATATTTATATATTGCATTGAAATGTAATCTGTGAAAGTGTATGGCCATATGTTTAACCTAAATAAAAAGCCATATGGAGACTCAGTCTTGTTAACAGTCAGTTCCTCAAATTCCAGAAGGTCTTTGGTGACTTTGACATTTTTTAATGGAGCTTTGTTTGTATATTCTTTCAGTCCATAGTACCTGAATAGATACTATCTTTTCTTCTATTGATACTTCCTTAAAGGACTCTGCTGGATATCATGGGCTCCTTACTCTTGAGATGATTAAAACCAATTACAGGAAACAAAACATGTACTCTTGAAGCAAATTGAAGAACAATATAAATAATAATAACATGGTTTTTCAAAGCTTTACATATTACAAAGCTTTTTCATATATTGTGTTAGAGAAACTGACAGTATAATGGAAAGATTCTTAGGCAGAAAACCTGGTCTGTTAGTTTCCTAGGGTTGTCATAACAAAATACCACAAATTGGGTGGTCTGAAACAACAGAAATGTATTGTCTCACAGTTTCGGAGGCTAGAAGTCCAAAATGAAGGTGTTGGCAGGGCTACCTTCTCTCTGAAGCCTCTAGGGGAGGATCCTTTCCTGCCTCTTCCTACTGCTGGTGGTTTGCCAGTAATCCTTGGTGTTCCTTGGCTTGTAGATGCACCACTCCCATTTTTATCTTCACATGGCCTTCTCCTTGTGTCCCTGTCTTCACCTGACCCTCTTATATGGACACTAGTTGTATTGGAGTAGAGACTCATCCTACTCCATAGATACCAACTTAACTAATTTGATCTGCAACACTTTTCTCAGTAAGGTCACTCTTTGAAGTACTGGGGGTTGGGACTTCAACCCCTCTCTTCTTTTGCGGGGGACACAATTCAACCTGTAATACCTGGTTTGTGGTTCTATGTTTGTTTTTAACTGGCCACAGATTGTCTTGGGCAGATCCATTAGCCTCTCTGGGCCTCAGTTTCCTCATCTATAAAAGAAGAGACATGGTTAGAGTTTCCAGCTCAGAGATTTTTTTCTTATTTCTCCTAACCGCCTTGAGCTATAGGCAGAAAAATTATTATTATTGTTTTGCTGTCTTACACATTCAGATCCAATAATGTCAATGGACTTGGCCAAGGGCACACTATTTCTTGATTGTAAATGGTGGATTAGAGCCCACCAGTACTCTTTCCCTATGTCAGGTAGTTTCTGTATGTGACACTCTACTCAAGTAATTTCTCTATGTGACAGTCTTCTTTTAAGTGTAAATGATACAAATAGGAACAGCTCTCATTCACTGAGCACCTACTAAAATGTAGATCTATGCATCTTGATTTTCAAGGTGTGGCTAAATCACCTGGGGACCTTTAAAAAGTACAAGCCCCAGGCCCAGCCATCGAGATTGTGATTCATGTGGTTTGAGGTAGGGCTGAAGAATTAAAACATTTTTTTAAAGTTCTCCTGGGGACCCTAATATGCACCTAGAACCGTTGAGCTAGGCGCTGTGCTAGACACTTTTTACATGAATTAGATATAATCTTTGCAAAAATCTTGAAATATGTTTGTTTAAAATCTTTTATCTCAGTGGTCCCCAACCTTTTTGGCACCAGGGACTGGTTTCGTGGCAGACAGTTTTTCCATGGACCGGGGCAGTGAGGGGGGCGGGGTGGGATATGATGGTTCAGGTGGTAATGGGAGCAATGGGGAGCGGCAGATGAAACTTCGCTCGCTCGCCTGCCGCTCACCTTCTGCTGTGCGGCCCAGTTCCTAACAGGCCATAGACCAGTACTGGTCTGCGGCCCAGGCGTTGGGGACCCCCGTTTTATCTGATATAATCAGATTGATGAATTAAATAATCAAACATGCTATATTGATAAGTAAGCATTTAATTTAACTTAAACCATATACATGTACAAACACTCACCATTCTTTAGTTATACAATTAAAGCCTTTTCTTTGAGGATATATCTGCTTATCGGGACACAGTGTTCTTTCTTGCATCTACCATATCCAAAATGAATCATCTGTGATGTTCGGCTTTGGTTTCTTAAAGTGGAGCAAGAAATTAAGACATTTGCAAAGAGTTCTACTACCAGCCAAGGTGGGGTAATAGGACTGGGAGTTACTCTCATACTTGAGACAGCTAAGAAACATATAAAATATATGAAACAGGGGTTTTCAAGACATTAGATATTAGGCAATGAATGATGATGGGTCCTAAGAAACAGGAAACAAGTTAGCAAGCCCTACCATTGTTCCACTTGTCCCAACGTACTACCTGGAGTGTTTCCAGGCTGAAGTTCAGGGAGGGAGAAACCAGGTAGAGTCAGCAGTCTACCAGATTTGAGGAGATAGAACAGGGTGTCCAGTGAGGCCATGGTAGCTAGAATTTGTAGGGTAGAGCACTGGACAGAAGAGAGCTGCATAGAGAGGGAAAATCTCCAGGGATCTTCAGTAGACCATGAGGTACATTAAAACAGTTGTCACTGTACTTTATATTTTCAAGAAACAAGAGAAAAAATTGATCATGTTAAGACATGGAAAAGATTTTATGTATATAATATACATCTGTAAAATATATCCAAAACTTGTAGACATAGAAATTGAAATGGTGATAGTAAAAAATAAAATGGATGCAGTTAACTTACACATTGCAGAAGAAAATATTAATGAACTTAAAAATACAGCAATAAAAATTCTATCAAAAATGAAATAAATATACTAAGAAATCAAAATACATGCACACATATACATATACTATACATTCTAAGGAAACCACTAAAATATCAAAGAGTTAGAGTTAATAGGCAATACAAGAGATAAAATAGAAGCATAAAAAGTTTTCAATCCAAAAAGAAAGCTAAAAAAAGGAAAAGAATAATAAAGAACAGATGGCACAAACAGTAAGATGTTAGATTTAAACTCAACCATATTAATAGTCACATTAAATGTAAGTTGTCTAAAAACTCCAGAGACTAATTTGAATTAAAAAAGATCCAGCTTCGTGTTGCCTACAAGAAAACCACTTTAACTATAAATACACAAAAGGGCAATACAAAAAAGAAAAACAATGATAAACTAAGCTTTATCAAAATTAGGAACTCTGCTCTTTGAAAGACATGGTTAAGAGAGTGTAAAACAAGCCTGAGAGGGAGAAAATATTTGTAGATCATATATATAATAAAGGTCCTATATCCAGAATTTATAAAAATTTCTTAAATCTTAATACTAAGAAAACAAAACACAGTTAAAAAATGGGCAAAATATTTGAACAGATGATTCACCAAAAAACATGTAAAGAAGACAAATAAGGATGTGAAAAAATTTTAATTTAGTCATTAGAGAATCACAAATTAAGAGATACCACTACACACCTATTAGAGTGACTAAAATGTAAAGAAGAATGACCATACCAGTTATCGGCAGTGACCTATAGGAATAGAACTCACAATAGAACTCTGATATACTGAAAATGTAAAATGGTCCAAACTTTGGAAAACAGTTTGGCAGTTTTGAAAGAACTTATGACTCTGTCATTGTTTACTCAAAGGGAATCAAAATATATGTTCAGACAAAGAGTTGTACACAAATGTTCATGCCATCTTTATTTGTTACAGACAAAAATTGAAAAAGAACTCAAATGCCCAGCAGTACGTGAATAAATAAAAAAAGTGTGGTGTATCCTTAAAATGGAATACAATTAGCAATAAAGGAAATGAATTATTATACAGAAAAACATAGATGAATTGCAAAATGATTATGCTGAATGAAAGCAGTCGAAAAATAAGTATATATTTTATGATTCCATTTATTAAAAACAAAAAAAACCCCTAGAAGGTGCAATCTGTCGTAACTGAAAGCAGCCCACTGGACTGCTAGGAAATGGAAGAGATGGGGAGGGGTCCTGGGAGGTGGAGGCGGGAAGGAGAGATTACAAGGAAATTTTGGAGTGCGATGGATAGGTTCATTGTGTTGCTTCTGGTGATGGTCATGCATTGATACATATGTCTAACTTATCAAATTGCACTCTTTAAATATCTGTAATTTGTCTTATGTCAATTATACTTCAGTAAACCTGTTTTTAAAAACACAATTTTGAAGCAATCTGTGTGCAGAAGCCTCCTAAATTTATAGTCTTTTATAGTTGTCTACATCTATTTCAAGAGTACCATTTTTTAAACACACCTTGATTGAGTCTTTACAAAATATTCAACTTAGTTTTTGGCAAATCAGCTCTTTTCACACTCGAAATACATTGTTTCATGCAATAGTTAGTTACATTTTCTAATTAAGATAGCAAGCAAAATTTAAGATACACTAGCAAAACTGGCATAATCTATGTTGAGAACAAACACAGTCAATACATGGGAAGCAGTCAAAGCTTCTGATAGCAGGAGAGGCTGTGGGTCTATTAGAGCCTTGTTCAGAGTGTCTGGAACTCTCAAGAGATTCACTTAAGATTTTCAAGATTTCTGCATTAGATATTTTTAAAGAGTAAAATAAAATGCAGGAAATATATGTTCAGAAGTGGGAGGTCTGAAACAAAAACAATTTGATGACTATCACAGACAAAGCAACTAGAGCCCTGAAGTATAATTCAAGGTTTTTATAAACTCCAAGTTGTAGGTTACTCTCTGGCAAATAAAAAATGAGTTCTGAGTCTAGAAGTGGTTTAATGTGAAAACTTAAGCTGAGGAAAATGGCAGAGAATCTGAAGGTGTGGAATAGCTAATATATGTATACATTTTTGGGTATACACATATAACTACACATGCAAAGATAGATAGATAGATAGATAGATAGATAGTCATTGCCCTTACTGAACTTACAGTATAGTGGGCAAGACTTATAATAAGCAAGTAACGAAAACAAGTTTGCTCAGTATTACGATCGCAGTGGTACCTGCTAGTACAGGAATATATATCAGGAGGAAAGAGTTTAGGGGGTCAATGAAGACCTCCCTGAAGAAATGTTTAAATTTATTATTCCTGCATAATATATTCATTTCATTTAATGTTCAACCTTTTGGGGGGCAATGGGGAGGGTAGTTCAGGGCTCCATTTCCTGCTCCTGTGCGGTCTGTAGGCCATGTGGAAGTCCCAAGCCCTTCCTCTTTTTTTCAGGGTCTTGCTGCCTGACTTTGAATTCCATGGGAAAAAGATCTGAGAACCGGAAGATTTTACCCGCAGATGGGGTTTTCTTAAGTTCCTGGATGGAAAGCATGATTTCCTCTTTTCTCCTGGGTGCCCCCTGCTGATTGTTTTTCCACTAGCCAGAGAGTCACTTCCAGGCTCCCACAGATTCCGTGAGTCCTTATGTGGCACCCCGTCATCCCCACCCCAGCCTTATGTTAAGTGGTTAAATAACGAGAAACAGTAATGAATAACAATGGCTAACATATGGAGTGTTTGCTTTATACCAGCCACTATGCTGTGTGCTTTACAGAATAGTACCATGGTGTATGCATTTCACTCTATGTACTTGCTGCTCTCCCTCAGCCCCTCTGAAGAAAAGGAGACAGAGAGAAATAAAAATGTAAGCCTCATGGGTGATGCTGCTAGCAGTTCCTCTCAGTGAGTCTTGGCCCCAAGAGAGACGTGTCTTAGGAGGCTTGACACAATTCCCCTGGCACTTGCAAAGTTTAAGCATCTTGCTGAGAACCGTGTGTGGTTTCTAGGGTGCAAATGACATTTTGAGCTTATGCAAGTTTTCACTTGATTAACTAACTTTTGAACATAGCCCTTGATGTTCACACCCCACATACTTGCCTTATTTCTGTTAATTCTTCCAGAATTTCTCTAAGATGGAGACATGTTATGATCTCTCTTTTAAGGGGCAACGGTACTGTGGCAGAGAGGTTAAAGAACTTGTCCATATATCTAGTAAGTGGCAGGGGGAAGAAATATACCCCACAGATGTCCATGGTGTGCTCCATGTGATACCACCTTCTTGCTGTCAGCAATTCGTTAAGGAGCCTGGAGATTTTGGGTTGGAACCCTAGCTAATACTGCTTTTCAACTAATGGAGAGAGAAAATCCACAGGGGAGGCGCCCTTTGGTACCATTTTAGGAAATGTTATCAGGGAAGCAATGAGCTCTGTCTCTGTTGTAGAGAAGCTTTGAAAGAACCTTGGAGAGATCTGAACGTTTCTTGGAGCGCATGATTGGAATACTCTGGCTTGACTGAAGGGGGGGGGGGGGCTTTGCCAGCTGAAGCCAGGAGCCAGATAAAATATAACAATATTAAGCCCGAGTCATTCCCCCAGGGCATGGAGGCTCCATCCAGACACAAAGCTGTTGTCAAGGCCACTCCGTGCAGCCTGGCCTCCCACCTGGCTGCAGTTTGAGGCGGCAGGTTCTCATTATGCTTTACTCCCTCTCTCTCTTTTTTAGTGTGTTCTCGAAATTGAATTAAATTTGCTTCCTTTGTGGTGCGTGTTGATCTTTAAATGACTTCCTGGTGGGTTTTCTCCAAGCTCTTCAGCCACAGCGCAGAGGTTCTCAGGGTAAAATGAGGGATCTAATCTAATGAGAAAACAATGTATTATTTTCTTACCTTCAAGTTTAACTCAAAGATGCTGCATTTTGACCAATCATAGTCTTTATTTCCCCAAGTGGTTTTGCTTTCCCTGCTGGGAGGGCCTAAGTCAATTACCCTCCTCACCCTGAGGTGTTGTTAGTCTTTTCTTGGAACAAAAAATTCATACTCTCCTTCAACAAAATTGTCAATCTTTTTGAAATGATTGCGTTTTCCATGGATACTGAAATACACTCTCCATGGGAGAGTTGGAGATGAGGTCAAGATCCCCTGTAAATGTTTCCCAGGGATCTGCTCAGAAAAATACCTTCTTCCCTTAAGTTCTTGAGAAGGGATTAGAATCGGTAAGGTCTTAATAGTTATTTGTTTATTCATTCACTTACCCATTCAACAAATATATATTGAGCATCTACTATGGGTCAGGCACATAATAGAACAAAGAGACAAAAATCCTATCCTCACCGAAATTGCAGCGTCAGTAGGGCAGACAGACCACAAACAAATAATAAAACAAGATGTATGTTAGATATTGGTAACTGCTAAAGAGAATATGCACAGAGGGAGTGAGGGGTAGAGGCAGTCAGGTGGCATCTGCGTGTGTGGGTATCTGGACTACTGGCTGCTAGAAATTTTAATAAGTTTCCAGGGAAAGTTTCCCTCCTGAAAGAAATGAGGGCTCTCTGGAGCAACCTTTTCCAGAGATGAAAATAATAAGTGCGAAAGGTCTAGTGTGTCAGGAGAATAGCTCGGAGACCAGGGTGGGTAGCGCAGAGTGGCCTGATCAGGAGGGAGAACAGTGGGAGGTGAGTTCACAGGGGTGATGGGACCAAGATGCGGTGGTCACGGCAAGGATGCTGGCTCTGCTCGGAGCTAGGTACAAAGTGAGAGGAAAGTTCTGTGCAGGGTAGAGACATGATCTCCATTATTATTTAACACAGTGACTCTGGCTGCTGTGTTGAGTGCTGAAGAGTGGCAAGGGTGGTGGCAGGGAGGTTGTTTAGCAGATGGTTGAAATAATCCAGGCAAGAGATGGTATCGGTTTGGATTAATAAGCTGAAAAAGTGGTTTCCAGGGCTGGGTTATCGGAGTGATTTAAAGTATCATCTTTAAAGTTAAATGCAAATGTCTCTGTATTTGAAATTTACTGTTGCATCTTGACAACTGAAGCTTTTAAAAATGGAATTTGTGTACATATTTAACTGCATAAATCATTAATTAAGCACCTATTAAATACCCAGCTAAATGATTGGATGCTAGAAGATCTTCTCCTGAACAAGTTATTTTAATCTCATTGGATGAGCTACAAAAACATATGAACATATATTCTGGAACACATTATGCTTAAATGTTTGTAAGGAACCTAATATTTATGAAGCATCCATTAGCTACCAGAGTTTGTGCTGGGCGTTTTATATAAGGAAGCACACTTAACCTTCAAAACAATTCTGTGACAGCAGTTTTCAAAATTCTTGGTTTCAGGACCCCTTGAGACTTTTCACATTCCTTGAGGATCCTAGAAAGCTTTTGTTTGTGTGGGTTATGGATATATATATGTGTGTATGTGCATCTATATATACATGTATAGATAGGTAGGTCGATGTAGATATATACATATTTACTATATTCAGAATTAAAATAAAACACTTAAAAATTATTAATTCATTTAAAATAATAAACTCCTCAGGTTAACAAATACCATATATTTAATGAAAAGGCCATAATTTATAAAATTTTAAAATGCAGTAACAATAGCACTGATTTACATTTCTGCCAATCTCTTTAATGTCCAGCTTAACAAAAGATATTTGGATTCTCGTATTTGCTTCTACATTGAATCTGTTGTAATATATTGTTGTGCTTGAAATTTATGAAGCAGATCTGACCTTGTACAGATATGTAGTGGAAAAGGAGGAAATATTTTAGTATCCTTTTCAAATAATTGTGGGTATTGCTCTTCGATGCTAAACTAAAACTCAACAAGTGGAGGTGTCTAGAAAGTTAATTGTAATGTGGAATCTGAGGTATATTGTTTAACAGTTTTACTGTATTAACTTAAAATCCATTGATTGCCTTTCACATACCCATGCATGATACTGTAACATCATACGTTGGTCATTTGGAAAACATCGACTTATGAATGATGCAGATCTCCAAACGTGGAGACATTTCACTATATAATATTTTTAAAATGTCACATGTGCTCCTCTATCACCAGTCTCCTTAGAAGAGCCTTTATGTTTTAGGAAGCTATCAAACTCAGAGTGGAAGATGCAGGTTTTCCAAAATTTTAAGTTGATCAAATTTTATCATTGGTAATGAACGTTGGCAGTCATTTTTCTTGAAGTGACAGGCTTGCTTCTCTGAGTTTCAGGCAAATGCCTACCACCTATCCAAGTCCCAGTAACCATAGTTTATCTCCGTCGCCATTTCTAGGAAAAATGGTGCCCCTTGAAAAAGACTTGTAGTTCAGCACACGACTCAAACGATTGAACGAACATGTTTCCTTGAGACAACCATGCACTTCAGCGAGCAGCACAAGTGCTTTATGTGAACCACCCATTTTGTCACAGAGAATATTAAAAAGGTGAGCATTCAAGAGTCAAGATTTAATATTATCAATCATACTGCTGCATTCAGGGCATTCTTATGCGAGACAGACCTTTTCTTCTTCTTTCTTCTCCCTGTCAGCGCTGAGTGGGGAAGAAAACAATGACTACAACGACAATTTGGGGCCACTGCTTCGATTCATGCCGAGGCATGAGCACTTTTACCCCCCATTACTTTTGCACCATTGGTGCACATGTCAACACAATGACAAAGGCAGACAACATCTTAGTGTTATTATAAAATAGTTTTGTTATTGCAAACGCATTAATAGGATCTGAGGATACTGTGCACATTCCACCCGCGACACCCTCACCCCCATCCTAGCCTCATGGGTCTGTAGACCGCAGTTTGAGAATCGCTGCTCTGTGCAATAGGTGTTTTAGGAATGAAGAAACTGAGCCTGTGACAGGCTAGGCACCTTGTCTCAGTTCACATGGCTCGTCCGAAGCAGAATCAAGACTCGAACCTGGACTCTCAGACCCAAAGTTATTTTCCCCTGCTCCCCTCCCCTTCCAGTCACATACAAAATGGCAGACTTTATGTAGGACCTTGAAGGAAGTGTAAACTTGATTATTCAAAAGGATGCAGGGGGGGCTTCCCTGGTGGCGCAGTGGTTGAGAGTCCGCCTGCCGATGCAGGGGACACGGTTTCGTGCCCCAGTCCAGGAGGATCCCACATGCCGCTGAGCGGCTAGGTCCGTGAGCCATGGCCGCTGAGCCTGTGCGTCCGGAGCCTGTGCTCCACAACGGGAGAGGCCCCAACAGTGAGAGGCCCGCGTACCACAAAAAAAGAAAAAAAAAAAAAAAAAAAAAAAAGATGCAGGGATCTGGATGATGAGAATAAAATAAGCTCAACTATGAGGACTGAAATGGGCACAGTTTATGCAGGGAGATAAAGAAAAGATGCAGACTGAAGTGGAGTATCCCTTTGGCCATTTCTAAACACGACGTTGGGTAGAGAGGGTGGCATGAACTGATCAAGGACTTGAATGTCAGAGTCAGGACGCTGACCTTAATTTTAAAAAAAATCAATTTTAAGTTCTAAAACATAGCAGATGTGATAAAAAATAGCACTAAACTGGCCCTGGTTGTGGATTTATCATCAAAGAAAAGAGAATAGGGGCAGAAAATATCTTGGAGGTCATTGTGGTTATTCAGCATGTTGTAATGGCTTAAACCACAGCAAAAGGGGGAGAAGAATCAGAAAAATAAAGCAAAGATAAGGCACCCAGAGTATGGTAATTGGTAATGAGGGACGCAAAGGAAAATGATCCACTGGATTACCAGCTTTCAAGTGTGAGGCTCCAAGGAAGACACGGTATTTCTCAGAGGTTGGCGGTACTCAGGGGAGAAGATGCTGGTGGGTGTGGTGAACTGGTGGTGATGTCAGTGCAGCAAGATGTTCTGATGTCAGTGCAGCCCACTGAAGATGTTCTGAGCACAGTAAATTTGAGGCGTTGTATTAAGATTATAGTAGATGTAAAGATCGATTCCCCGAGAGCGGGTGGCTGAGGGCTTATCATGGAAGGTACCTACTGTTAGGATAGAATGAAGAAGAAGAACCAATTTAGGAGAAAGAGGAGTGGCTTAAGAGGTGGGTGCACATTAGTAATAGCAGCAGCAGCAGTTGTAGTTGTAGTCATCCTCATAGTGGTAGTAATAGTAATCATGATAATACCTGGCCCTTACTGAGATCTTATTCTGTGTCTGGCTTGACACGCAATAGGTCATTGAATTCTCGGAACAATTTTATGGATGAGAACAGGTTTTAGTCCCCCAGTTTTTGAAGTGAAGAAAACACAATTTAGAAACATTAAATAATTCATCCAGGGTCATTCCGCTAGCACGTTGCCTGAGCCAGTCTTGGGTCCCCAGTCTCTCTGACTCCAACAGCGCTCCTCCATCTTCGTGCAGTCTTAGGAAAACCAAGGAGTTGAGTGTGTTCAAAATGTGCTATGTCAAATTCACAAGTGAAGCTGGGGGTTCTGGGAACAGAGGAAGACCGTCTTAATAGGGCTTCATGTGAAGACTCAGCAGAGAGATAGTATTGGAAGCAGGAGGCAAAAAGTGGTGACTGTGTCTAAGGCCATGAAGGGGCTTAGCAAAAGGACTGCTTGTGGGAGAGATTTGTGAATGAAAGGGGGAAAAAAACCTAAAATAACTTTCAGTTAACATGGATTATTAACTGAATTGGTTTAGAATTTAGGTGAAAGGAGGCTTTAGTTAGTTCAAAGTGGTTAGGAGTGGTGTGTCAGGTGACAGAAGGGAAAGCATTTCCATGTGGATGTGGTGGGTGATGGATATCAGAGAAACAGGCAAGGGCAAACAGGATTCAGGGTTTGGTAGAGGAGCAACTTGGGTGCAAAACAGTGACCTTTCTGAAACAGCAGGGAACGTGAAGAATAATTATTATAGAGATTGAACTTTGCTAAGATGGCTAGCAACGTGGCTGGTAATCCTAGGCTGGTGGTTGCAGTGAATTAAGGAAAAATAGAGGTTATCTCTTGTTATGAAGCTAAAAACTTTTAAGTTGTAGACTCTCAGGGTTGAAGAGGTCTTTGGATTTCAACACTTTAGATTATCCCACTATATTGTAATAAATTATTTCATCATATACTTTGAAAAGATCTGCTCATTAATGAACGTGACTTTCATGTCCTTTGCTTTCTTGTCTTTTCTTTGTTTGCCAGGAGCCCTACTTGAAGGCAGGGACCCTCCTAGTTGTTTCTGAGAACGATTGGGTGCCCAGCACCTAGGCTGTTATACTTGAAACATAGCAGGGGCTCAAAAATAATTGTTGCATGAATGAATGGATTTAGTCTATCTTAGTCATCAGATACTTACTTTCCCTTGGTTACTCCACTATCTCCTTACATTTGTGTAAAGCTTTGCAATTTATAAAACGATTTAAATTTTTTTTTTTTTTTTCGGTACGCGGGCCTCTCACTGTTGTGGCCTCTCCCGTTGCGGAGCACAGGCTCCGGACGCGCTCAGCGGCCATGGCTCACGGGCCCAGCCGCTCCGCGGCATGTGGGATCTTCCGGGACCGGGGCCCGAACCCGTATCCCCTGCATCGGCAGGCGGACTCTCAACCACTGAGCCACCAGGGAAGCCCGATTTAAATTTTTTTAGTCATTCTAATGATACTGTGGCTCAGAAACACTGTTATTGTACCCATTATACAGATGTGGATACTAACTCTCTAACTTAAGCTTATAGCACAGAGTAGTTGTTTAGAGCCTGAACTCTGGAGTCGGATAGACCCGGTCTAAGCATTAGCTCTGCCAATTATAAGCTTTGTTCCTTTGGTGGGTTTCTTTACCCACCCAGGCTTAGTGTTCCCATCTGTAAAAAGGGGACATAAAACTATCTTGCGCAGTGATTGAAAGAATCAAATAACATATGGCTATAAACTGTGTAACACAAAACTGGGCACAACATATGATCTCGGGGAGACAGTGTTTCAGAAGGACATTTTCACATGTTAGAGCACATACTCTGGGTCTGAACAGCCTGGGTCTGAACCTTAGCTCTTCTGCTTGCTGCTGTGAGACCTTGGACAATTACCTGTACTTTCTGTGTCTCAATTTCCTCGTCTGTAAAATGTGGGTGATGGTAACACCACTTGACTCACTAACAACTCATGGTTGTTATAAGGATTAAGTGAGTTAATAACTGTAAAATGCTTAGGACAGTGCCTGGCAAATGTAGGTGCTATAAGTGTTTCTTAATAAATGGTGTCTTGGGCTTCCCTGGTGGCGCAGTGGTTGAGAGTCCGCCTGCAGATGCAGGGGACGCGGGTTCGTGCCCCGGTCCGGGAGGATCCCGTGTGCCGCGGGGCGGCTGGGCCCATGGGCCGTGGCCGCTAAGCCTGGGCGTCCGGAGCCTGTGCTCTGCGGCGGGAGAGGCCGCAACGGTGAGAGGCCCGCGTACTGCAAAAAAATAAAAAAAATAAAAAATAAAAAATGGTGTCTTATATTTTCTTAAAGGGTTGGTGGTAATTCTGCTTTATCTTTTTTTGATGTCTGTTACAATTATTAGGGTGACAGTATCAGTGAACGGGCTGCTAATTTCTTCTTGACCATCATTGGTGAATCACCAGTTAACTCCCCAAATCTTATTTACATTATCAGTTTTTGCCTCATCCCTCACCAAATACTTTAAAGAGAGATCTGTTAGTTAATAAACATGACTTTCATGTCCCTTTCTGTCTTGTTTTTTCTTTGTTTGCCAGAAGAAGTCCCAAATGTCTGGTGATGGGCAGAAGAGGAGAAGAATCAAGGATCTTAATATTCTGATGATGGTCCCGTATGCTCCATCCTTATAAAGGATACCTTAAAATGAAGTTTTCCCTTACGTACCACTTCATTAGACTCCTTCTCCACCTGCCCCGAACTCTTAATACTAAGAAATCTACCATGGAGGTATACTGCTCCCATGTCAAAAACAAAAACCAAAAGTGATTTTGGAGTAGCCATGTGAAAATGTCCTCTTGAAGTGCTCTCAAGACAATGTCTTTTTGCAGGTGACCCTTGTTGCATCTCTGCTGGTTCTGCTAAGAGGTCACTGAACTCGGTTATTATTCTAGCTTATCAGTATCAGCAGAATGAATAGAGCCCATTTTCACAATCGTTGCTTTCAAAGCAAATTACTTGGGATGAAAATCTTTGCAGGCTCAGAAAATAGATAAGTATTCTCAGCAGGGGTGAAGGTGGGGATGGAGCGTATCGCACAGTTGGTTTAGCTTTCTACTTCTGCAGGGCGACTTGTAAGGAAAAGTTTTGGAGTTAGGGAGAGAACCCAACAGAGGCATTTGCTGTCAACTCCCACTATAAAGTATGAGGGGCTGTTTGTGCTAATCAGTGTGACATCCCTCTTGATATTTGAGGCCCTAGCTTACAGATTTATAACATTTTGGAGTAAAACTATTTTAATGTAATGATTCCCCCCTGTATTGATGAGATGTCCATTGTTAAAGACCGTTGATGAAATTGCAGGGCTCTGCAAGTACTTCCAGAATGTGGTCCAAGAGATCTAGAGCCTGCTTCTGTGTCTTTAGGATGTGCTGCCTCTCTGCCAAAGTCCTTATTTATTCAGAAAACCTTCACTGGGGACTGTTATATGCCAGACCTTATGCCAGGCAATGAGATATCAAGAAATGCGTGGATGGGGATCTCTCCCCGGGGAGCTGGGTGAGAGAACTAACGGTGGTTAAAAGGAATGTCAGTGCCATAAACAAAATGCTGCAGGACCACAAGCAAGGAAGATGAAAAGAAGAGGAATTGCTATATTTTGAGCATCTACTGTGAGCCAGGCATTGTGCTGTGGAGTGGGGGACTGAGGGGAAAACAGGAAAGTAGAGAATTGCGCCTTTGGTAGGTAGATGGGTTATGATAAAAATTTCATACCTGGAAGTGAACATGTTTAAAGAATGGCTGATCAGGGCATAGACTGTCAAGGGAGGAATGGTAGCAAAGGGATGGGAAGGAAGCTGAAGAGTTTGGTTATTGTGGTGCCTGTAAGTGGGAATCACCCAAGTCTCAACCACAGAAGAAGTAGATCATTAGATTTGCCATGTTGAAACTCTGAGGGTAGCATGAAGGATGAGTTGGAGAGGGGAATCAGGAGAGTTAGAAAATCTGGTTAGGAGAAAATGACAGTTGCCAAAGAAAGTAATATTAAGAGCTGGACAGCTGTGTTAGAGGAGAGAAGAGGCAAGTGGACAGTTGATTGAAGCAGTGGGAGTTGCTAGTCCCTGAGGAAGGCTGAGGGCAGTCTGCCTTCTCTGGCACCCATAACCCTGTGCATGTGATGACACAGCTGCTTATGAAAGATGAGGCTGGGGAAGGAGAAGGGAAGTTAATGAGTTACTATTTCCCCAGGGGGAGTAGGTACCTGCAGCCTTAGTTTCCATCTGTACAAGAAGAATGAGAACATCTCCAGTCAGATTGAATGAGATAATTTATATGAAACTCCAGCACAATGCCCAGGACATCTCTCTCTCTCTCTCTCTCTCTCTCTCTCTCTCTCTCTCTCTCTCTCTCTC
>NW_021703768.1:131500129-131545276 GCF_005190385.1 Monodon monoceros
CTCTCTCTCTCTCTCTCTCTCTCTCTCTCTCTCTCTCTCTCTCTCTCACACACACACACACACACACACACACACACACACACCCCACAGAAGACTCTATAGCCTATTGACATCTTTAAAATCCTGCCCCACATTTAATCATATTTTTAATGCTAGGAGCATAATTTTGAAAGTCCAATAACTCTGCAGTTAAAATAGAGAGGCAGCCAACAGAGAAAAGACTTTGAATAGAATTCTTTCCCAGAATTGTAGATGAATGTTAAAGGATGCTATGCGTTTGTAAGGAAATGGTAATGTACATCGTGTACATTTCTTTTGCCAAGTATTGAGTAGTTTGGCTCTCTTCCTGTTTGTCCTAAATTTTTTATTAAGTACTTCTCTGAGTACCCTGTAATGCCAGATGCTATACTGAGAGAATTAACTGCCATAACTGTGAAATACTTTTCCTGGTCTGTTAGTAGACCACCATTAACATTGAAAACATGGCTGGTCTGGTATGGGCAAGATTTAGGTTTATAATGTGGTCTAGGAAAATGTTGATATCCAGCACTTGTTGTTATTTGGAATGTTCTTATAATCAGAGCAACAAATCTATATCAAAACTCTACAGGTAAAAAAATCTGTCCTGAAAAGAGCTTGGACATCTTTTTCCAAACCAAGCAGATACCCCCTTCACAGAAGCCAGACTCTGGGAAGATCTCTAAGAGCTTGCAGCTTCATCAGAGCCTGTCCTTATCCAGGACAAAGTGACGGTGATGATGCCCTGAATACTCCTTCAGGTGCCTGGGCAAAGGCTATGGTGCCTCTAGGGCATTTTCTGTGGTTTCAGCCGTTGGAGGCTGAGTTCTCCTTCTGCAGGAGAAGTTGAAGCCTCACTTGGTAGCTGTCCAAGAGAGTTACCACCATTCGAGCAGACCTCAGTTAGCCAAAATTTCCGTTAGCAACCTTGCTTCGCCACGCAGGAATGTTAATGCCTACCCTCTCTTCCATTGGGATTTCTCTCTCAGCACCCCATATTGCCTGGGTATTTAGGATTTTGTCGAAATGAAAATTAGAGTAGTATAATGGCAAAAAATTCTTTAAGAGCCATAAAACCTGAATTCTAATGAGACTCATTAGCTGTGTGACCTTTGCAAGGCAAATTCCTCTGAGTCTCAGTTTTATTACCTCTACAATGTGGGTAATGATGCCAAGTACTCAGGGTTGTTGGGAAATTTAAATGAGATTACTGTATGTAGGAGCTCGTAGAAAAATCCTGGTACACGTAGTTGCTCAAGAGATGTTGATCCACAGAGACTTAAAAATTCTTATCAAAGGATTTGCATGTTAGAGAATCAAGGTGAAAATCCATTCCGAGTCTTCTGTGTGATGAATGTAGATTTCTTTGGAAAGAAGGCTAAATTCAGAGTTCACGCATCATTTGAGTTGGAGACTTCTAAATATTCATTCTCAGTTGTCCTTTGGGCCTCAAGAATTTTCACTTTGCAAAATGCCATGCTAGTGAGGCAAAAATGCCTTTTATGACAGCAAATTCAGTAGTGGAAGTACCTTGCTGATTTTTGGCAATTTATCCATCAATAAATGTACTTGAAAATAACATGCACAAGAGTCATAGCAACTGCCATTTTTGCGAGGCTTTTCTGCTCCAGGCACCGTGCTAAACTCTTTACATACTACTTGTCACTTGTTCCTCTCTGCAACACCGTGAGATGGGTCTTCCTCTCCCAGTTTCGCAGAGAAGGAACCTGAGGCTCAGAGCGGCTGAGTAAATTATTCAAAGGGATACAGGTAACAAAAGTAAGACTTGAACATCAGTGTGTGTGATCCTTTTCCACCTGTTGAGCCTCTGCCTCGTATCCACAGCTGTAGAGAGACATATCCATAGGATAGGGGATGCTCAGCCTGGGATTTCAGCCTGTTAGGTTATAGATGCTAGCAGGGTCAGGGTAGCAGCTGAATGGAACCAGATGCTTATAAAGGGTTTGTGAAGGATGGCTGAATGGAAGACAGATTAGGTTGGCGATCACCCCCCAACACCTTCATGGAGGCTGAGCATTTGCTCTGCTGAAGGGCCCTTAGTTGAGGGGGGTGACAGGTATTGAGTCCTGCCGTCACTCTGCCCACTAGGCTGGGCACCTGCAGGGCTGTGGCTGCTGCTGGGAAAGGTGCTGGCACCGTAAGGGCTGACAGCAGCCCAGGCCTCCTTTATTTCACAGCCAGGCCTGCCAGTACTCCATCAGCACAAAGAACCACAAGGGGTGGGAGGGAAGGATGTCAGAGAGGAAGCACAGACCCATTCCTTAGCAAGTGGAGTTCAAAGGAAGGTCACGATCAAACAAGATATTTGGGAAAGAAGAATCAAAGGCAATTAGGTGTCTTCAAAAACCCACTGAGTGAATATTGATCTACTTTTTGAAAGGCCCATGAAAACCTAGGGAAAAAATTGCCCCGTACAGTAGAAACATGCTTAGATAGCCAATAAGTAGCCACCAGCATAAGAGAAAATGTAAATATTAATGAAGTGACAGGGCAAGGCATTTTAAAAAGGAGCTTTTTTTCTTTGAGTATCTTTTGTAGAGGGGAAAAAAGTCTTTCTACTTTAAAAGGATGTATTTTTTTCCTACTGTATACTGGAATTTTATAAAGCACTGCCTCCTGTCAGACTCCATGCAATGTACTTTATATTCTTTTGGAGAGAAGCATTTGAGAATCTATTAAGGCAGGTCAGGCCTAAGGTGTTATGAATTTATAATAACAAAGGAAGGAGAAAAAGACAGAGACAAACTGAGACAATAGAAGATGAGTTAAGACTGCCTTATTTTATGACATGATGAAATTATTAGGGGAAAAAAATGGAAGAGTGGTGAGCTGATGAAGCTGTGGTTTGGGGACTCAATGATTGTAAAGCCTGGACTTGTAAATGAAGAGATGCTTAAAGGAAAATGTGAATTCATGTTTTGTATTCTAACGCTTACTCAAAATAATCTGCCTGTGAGTGATTTCTGACTCTTTAAAATCAATTGTTAAGACAACGTTCTAGGTAATCCGCTAAGTGAATCTTTCTTTCTATGTCTATTTATTTCTCTGTATCTTTGAAAAGTACTTCTGTATCTTGACCATTGTTTTGGCTGCCACAGTACATATTTTTAACCATAGGATTGTCCAGACATCAGCTTGCACTGTAAATGCATGATTTCCGTATATTCATTGACTAAATATAACATCCAAGATTTTGAGCTTCAGAAAAACATTGTTCAAACAAACATGTTAAATGACAACAATTATATGATCATTTAAGCCTGATTTCTCCTTGGAGTTGTGAGATCAGATGGCATTGTAAACTCATAAAATTTTAGAGCTGAAAGAGACCTTTTGTTTCTATACTGTAAGCATGATACAAATGTGAGGTACTCTTAATTATCTTCATCAATATGACATGGCCATACTTCTACATATTTGCAAATTAAAATAGTAAGTGGTAAATGGCTTTTAGCCAGGGCTCACTGAGACATGCAGAAATCTACACTTGTTTCTGAGCTCTGTTCCTTGGGCATTTCCTGGTAGCAGTTCTTTTGAAAAACTTGTCACTAGGAGATGAGTGAAAACAGGCAAACCTACCTAAAGTATAAGTCCCTATGCGGGGAGTAAAAACCAAATTCTTCCTGCTAACAATGTTTGATTACTTTGAAAAAAGTATAACAGATTAAGATGTAACTCATATACCTAATACAGTTCACCCATTTGAAAAGCATACATTTCAGTGGTTTTTTAGTATATTCACTATTGTACAACCATTGCCACAATCAATTTTAGAACATTTTCATTACCCCAAAAAAGAAACCCCAAATCTATTAGCAATCACTCCCCATTACCCTCCTCCTCCCAACCTCTGACAACCACTAATCTACTTTATATCTCTGTAGATTTGCCTGTTCTAGATATTTTACATAAATGGAGTCATACAATGTGAGGTCTCTTGTAACTAGCTTCTTCCACTTAGCATGATGTTTTCAAGGTTCAAATGTGTTTTAACAGATATCAGTACTGCGTTCATCTACATGGCTGAATAATACTCCATTGTGTGGATAGAACACTTTTTATATGTACATTCGTGAGTTGATTGACATTTGAGTTGTTTCTCGCTTTGCCTACTGTGAATAATACTGTTATGAACATTTGTATACAAGCTTTTGTGTGGACGTATGTTTTTGTTTCCTAGGAGTTTAGTTGCAGAGTCAAATGATAACTCTATGTTCAACACTGTTTTCCAAACTGGCTGCACCATTTAATACTCTTGCCAGCAATATAGGGTCCCATTCTCCATATCCTTGTCAACACTTACTATTATCTGTCTTTTGGATTATAGCCATCCTAGTGCATGTGAAGTGGGATCTCGTTGTGGTTTTGTTTGCATTTCCCCAGTGGCTAATGTTGTTGAGCATATTTTATGTGTTTATTGACCATTGAATTACTTTTAAACTTTCAGAGCTTGGTGAAAGAATACCAAGGGTCCTCAAGAATACCTTTGTAGTTTGTTAAGACTTACTGAAAAAATGACCAGAAAGATTCAGAAAGAGAATCAGGGGAGTAAAATTCTGGTAGAGATGTAGAAGAGTGTTATTAGCACACTGATAAATCAAGAAGGATGGGCAAGGGCTATGTTCTTCTCCATAAGAATATGGGAAGTGTATCTGTAAGTATCTTCCTGCAAATACAGCCTGGCAAACAGTGAAATTAACATTTAAGCTGTGTTGTTCTCATGTTAGTAGCATCGTATAGAGAGGTGGTGACTGGCATTGATTTAGCTGCTTGTCAGAGTCAGAGGATGGTCGCTACACTTCCAGACACCATGTGTAACTTCAAAGTAGAAGCAAGAGTTGGAGTGAGGGACTGTCCTAGTTGGATATATTTCAGTTTTATTTGTAAAGTAAGGGCTTTCCCCAGAACCCAAGATACTTCTACTCACATCTCACTAGCCACAACTGTTTCACATGATCACATGAATTCTCTAGAAAGAAAAAAAAGCTATATGTGGATTTAACATTTTTAGTTGGTACTAAGACATGATATGAAATATAAGCCATTTGAGACCTTTATTAAGACAATACTTCTTTCTTTTTTTAAAGCTTTATTGAGGCGTATAATTGACACAATAAGATACATGTATTTAAAGTGTATAATTTGTTAAGTTCTGACATATATCTGTATGCACTCATGAAACCATCACCACAATCAAGATAATAAACTATTATCCCTTTTTTTTTCTTCGTCAGTCTAGTTAGGGATTTTTCAATTTTACTCATGTTCCTAACAAACCAGTTTTGATTTTCTTATCTCTATTTCTTTCTTGTTTCTGCTTTATTAATTTCTGCCCTTTTAAAATTAATTTTCTTATTATTTCCCTTCTTCTGCTGACTTTGGGTATTATTTGCTATTATTTTCTCTAGTTTATTATGATGAAATCTGAGGTCATTGATTTAAGACCTTTCTTGTTTGCTGATATGGGTGTTCAGTGTTAGATTTCCCTCTCAGTTTTATTTTAGATGCATCCCACAAATTTTGGTATATGTTTTTATTTTCATCCAGTTAAAACTACTTTTTAAATTTCTTTTTTGATTTCTTTTTTAACCAAAAGTTATTTAGAAGTATGTTATTTAGTTTCCAAATATTTGAAGGAATTTTCAGTTATCTTTCTGTTATCGCTTTCTAATCGAATTCTGTCTTGGTCAGAAAATAACCTTTGTATCATTTAAATACCTTTAACTTCATTCAGACTTTTTTATGGCCCATATATAGCCAATCTTGGTACATATTTTGTGTGCACTTGAGAGTATGTATTCTGCTATTGTTGTGTGGGGTATTCCATAAATATCAATTAGGTCAAGTTGGTTGATAGTGTTATTCATGTCTTCTGTAGCATTACCAATTTTCTGTCTGCCGGTTCTATCAATTATTAAGAAGGGAATGTTGAACTCTATGACTGTAATTGTGGATTAAGAACAGTAGTGTTCTTAAGGTAGAGATAATATTCATTTATTCATTACTTCATAGTGCTAACTTCTGGGAATGTAAGGACGAATAAGGAAAATGTGGCTCCTAATAATCATGGAACATATAGTGAAGCAGAGTGCATCATTCCTTAAAATAGCTCTGATTCGCCCTTTTTTTTTTTTTTTTTTAATTTCCACTGGACCTTCCTACCTAGCCTGGTCACCCTCCATGCAAAATATACATGCAAATGTATTTTTTTCTTTATTCCTTCTTCTCTCTGAGCCATTCTTTTTACTATTGTTTGGCTAATCTTCTAAGGACAGTTTTTAATTGTATTCCTCCATCCTTCTCAATCCAGGCTCTAGCACAATGACTCACGGAGTTGCCATGCTTACTTGTCATTCACACTTTGCATCTGATAAAAGAACTCTTTATTTGGCCTCCTTGTCTTCTTAGAGTTTCTTTTTAGATAATCCCTAAACTAACCATGCTCTGTTAATCCTTATTCTCTACCACTTCTTGATATAAATGATTTTTTTCTGTTCCCTCCAGGCACAAATCATCTCTGCATATCCTGACCTCTTCATTAGGTGTGGATTACATGAGGTTATACATCTTTTCAACTAATAGGACACCCGTAAGTAGTTAATATTTTAAATGACAGATTTCATTTATTATTCCACTTTCTGTCTCTTCATGGCCAACATTGGTACTTTGTTTGGTTATACACATAGTAGGAAACCAACATTTTGTTGAATTTAATTGAAATACTATTCTTTCCTATTTTAAATCATCTGCCTCCATTTTGCTTTGAAAAATTATTATGAAAAGAATAAACACATAATATTTATATTTCAGTAAATACATACCTCTTAAAAAGTTAAGAAAGCACACCACTTTGCAGTTATAATGTCATGACTCACCAGGGGAAAAGTACTTCTTAAAGGAAGGCAGGAAGCAACTTATCCAAAGTTTTAAAGTGTTTAGTCTTCAGTTTTAAATACTGTCTCAGAAGATTGAAAATGGCATCTTTTTTTTTTTTTTTTTTTTTTTTTGCGGTACACGGGCCTCTCACTGTTGTGGCCTCTCCCGTTGCGGAGCACAGGCTCCGGACGCGCAGGCTCAGCGGCCATGGCTCACGGGCCCAGCCGCTCCACGGCATGTGGGATCTTCCCAGACCGGGGCACGAACCCGCGTCCCCTGCATCGGCAGGCGGACTCTCAACCACTGTGCCACCAGGGAAGCCCCCATGGCATCTATTTTTAATCTTTAAAATCTTCTTTCTTTTCAGCCAGGATCAATTTTTATATAGTCCCAACACACTTTAAGGAAACAATGCACTATACCCTGGACTTCTTTGAACGTTTACACCATCGCTCATATCAGCAGGAGGTTTCTTGGAATTCAACAGTAATTTTTATGACCGTACAATTGGTTTTATACAATGTTGCACACTTTTCTCTTATTCTGAATTAGTTTTTCAAAAGAAGGGGATAAGCGCACTCCTCATGTAATAAAAAATGAACAACACCTTCTGGGCTTACTCAGTTGTAGGGAATGGGTGTTCATGAAGATATGAAAGAAAGGAAAGAGCAGTTTTTACCGTAGTGCGAGGACAGATATATATTAAAAATAACAGCAGCAACAACAAAAACTATTGGATTTGTAGAAACTTCTTGAAGAATAGGAGAAAAAGCTTAGTGATTTGGGGTTTGTCAAAGATTTTTAACAAGACACAAAAAGCAAAAAAACTATAAAGGAAAAAATTGTTTTTGTTCTTTTAGAAGCACAGTTAAAAAAAAAAGAAAATGCAGGATGCAGACTGGGATAAAATACTTGCCAAACAGATATCAAACAAAGGACTGTATCTAGACTATGTAAAGAACTTGTGTAACTCAATAATAAGAAAAGTAACCCAATGGAAATGGGGTACAGATTTAAACAGATGTTCCACCAAAGAACATACACAAATGGAAGATAAGCACATGAAAAAATGCCCAACATCATTTTCATTGCGGAAATGTGCATTTAAACCACAAGGAGATATGGCACACCCCTAGAAAACTTAAATTAAAAAAACCTGAAAATACCAAGTGTTTTTGAGTATATGGAGCAACTGGGTCTCATATATAACTGTTGGGAATGCAAAATGGTACTGCTGCTTTGGAAAACAGTTTAATAGTTTCTTAAGAAATTAAACATACATTCCTTAACATATGGCCCAGCCATTGTATTTCTAGGTGTTGACCCAAGAATAAAGAAAGCATATGTCCACAAAAAAGAACTATACATGAATGTTCCCTGGAGCTTTATTTGTAATAGCCCACAACTGGAAACAACAAAGATGCCTAGCAACAGATAAATGGATAAACAAATTGTGATATATGCATACAATGGAAAACTACTTGACATTAAAACAGCCGATGCATGTAGCATCATGGATGAATCTCAAAATTGTTATGCTGAGTGAAGGAAGCCAGACAGAAAATGAGTACATACTATATGTACTCATTTTCATGTATGTAAAATCGCAGAAAATACAAGTTAACTTTCTAGCAGTGTATAGTTCATGTCAGTGGTGTCTGGGTTGGAAGAGGGTGATTGGAGAGGCATAGGAGAAAGAGATTAAAGAGCGATATAAGGAAACTATTGGGTCTGATGGATTTATTTATCATCCTCATTGTGGAGATAGTTCTGTAGGTGTGAACATATGTTGAAAGTTATCAAACCATACCCTTGAAATATATGCTGTTTAATGTATGTCGATTATAACTCAACAGATCTTTAAAAAAAAGAAAATAATATAAATAAGGTTGATAGAAATGAGCAGTTTACAGAGCATTTGTCTTGGGAAACTTATCTCAAACTTAACCTGGTACATTTGCTCTTAAGGGCTCTTGCAAAACTTGTGATATTTCTCTAGGTCTCCGACTGCCTACCGTCAAGCTGCAACACCTTAAAGGTGTTTCTGTTTCTCAGAAACCAGTATATTATTTTTAAGCAGAATTTGGATTTTCAAGTTGGCTTGACTTTTTTTTTTAAAGTGGTATGGCTTTTTTACTTTTCAAAGCTGTAATGGCAGCTGTCCAGCCCAGAGGCAAGGATTTCCGGTGGTCCAGTGACAGTTCTGTCATAGCCTTCTGAGGAGTGGGCAAAATCTCCTAACACTCCCTTCTGTGAGCAACACTTGTGTTATACATTGATAGTTGTGTTATATACATTGATGATACTTCAGGGGGCCTGCTAGGATTGTAGAGATGTAGCTATGAAGGAATGCACATCATTTTAATGTTTTGAGGATCGATAAGCAAATAAAAGTTGAAAACATATCAGATATCATCTGCAAATCGGATCTGATAACCTCTACCCCTTCCCCAGCCCCCAGCTTAATTCCGAAAGATGTTTTGAGGCTTTCCAAAACATCTCCCTCTGTATTTAGAATGACATCAGTACAAGAACATCCGTATGTCTTCCCATTTTAGCAACAGTATCATACTTTTTAAAAACAAAAAGATGCAAAACACATTGAAAAGAAAAAGGCATAAATGGAGGTGATTGTTATATTTATGTGCTATTTACCTGCCTCCTAAAGTACCTTAATACAATATTTTGTGTGAAGGAGAACATTAGAATTTAACTTGAAACATAATACACTCTTAAGCCAAGCGTTTTGACCTAGAATAAAATTTATATATTTGTTTTTGAGTCACAATTATAGTTTCTTCATCTAAAACTTAACTTTCTTCCTTGACAACGTCTATTTATGTTAATATAAGTACATGGGGAAATGTACTTACAGCTCCATCAAACTCCATCATGGTGTTTGGCTGTGTAGGTTTACTTAGGGTATTAAAAGACATTTCATCACTTGATTGCTAGTCAAATGACAAGAGGCTATTAAAATACTTTAAGGCATTATAAGGACATAGATATTCTACCTTTATTTGATGATCTTCACTGTACTTAACTAAGATGTATTTCTGAGGCAATGGATTTACTGGTTAGAAAGACTATTGAAAAATATGGAGCAGTAGAAGCCAGCTGACAAATGTTTATCTTTATGCCCCCTGTGCACTCAGCATTTTGGAATACTTCTGAATCTGTGTTGAGATGCTTAGAAACCTTTTAAACTTCAACTGTCTTTTCTTTTATTCATGAAAGATGTGCCAAGGTCCTTATGGGCTTTAAAAAATTAAAACCTAAACAACTCCAAAGCATTTCTACAAATGCAAATGCTGTTAAGAGGAAGACTGTAGCTGTTTGTGTCAGGATTAATTAACTACAACTGTGTTTTTAATTAGAAGTGTCTTCAGATCATATCAACACTGCCACATCCTGGAGCCATCAGCCCAAGTTTTCAGATGCTAGTTGACACTGAATTCCCACATGGTATTCTGAGAGGGTTTACCAAGTTACTGGTAGCCAGTGTCAATCAGTACAAGGAACACATTTCTAGCAATAGGATTTTGCTCATAAGTGTTAAGTGTAAGATAAAGTTCTTCCTTTTCTGGAACTGTGAAGAGTGTGAGTGTTATAAGTCCAAGGATAATAGGGCCTCTTGTCTTTCTGTGCCTCTTTTTCTTCATGGGTTAAATGAGGTTCTGCAACCTAGTATCTGCAATTCATGAGTTAAAGTGACTCTGACAGTGCCCCATCCAGAGTAAGCATTCAATAGTTGTTAGTTATTCTCATTTAAAAACATTTTACTACAGGTAGGGAAGCTTAAATGGTGAGTTTTTTCAATATATTTTGTTCCGTTGTATTGAAGTAAAAACACTTAGTGTAAATTAATGCTTCTCAAGGTTGTTTTGAGAAGCATTCATTCTGCTGGATCACTTAATATGTTTAATGTAAAGACAAGGGGATTCTACAATTAAATAAGGTTGGGAAACAAACCCGTGATTAAGTACTATAAAGTTAATGTGGTTTTATTGCTTAAAGACTTCTCATAATATGCATTATGAGTATACAAAAGGGTTATTATGTAGAACTTACATGTTAAGAGCAAACTCTCTCCGATACCATTTGTCTTTCCTGATATCTTAATAAAGTAAAAATCACCTTTTGTTTAGCAGACAAGGTAAAATTCCCCCAAACACTATATCTCTTATGATACAAAAATGTTTCTCTAACCATATGACACAGAGGAAGCCATTAGTGTGGGTGACTGAATTACTTTAAGACTGTATATGTTCATCAGTGGGCTTATGGCAGAACTGGAATTTTTAGTGTTGGGGGTGGACTTTTATAGTAGTCAGAGTGCTTTGGGCGGCAAGTAACAGGAAAACATTTTTTAAATGACAGCTGCAAGAATATTTGTTGTCTCATTCTTTAAGAAATCTAGAGATAGATTCCAAAGTTGGTTGATTCAGCAGTTTAGTGACTTGTCATGGACCCAGATTTTTTTCCATTTTCCTGTCCTCTTACGTGGGCTGCCAAGTTCAAAGCAGTTCAAAGTGTCACAACCATAAAACAGTGACCAGTTAGAAAATTGGAACATCCAGTTCTTTTCCTTTATTCAGAATGGGAATATATTTCTGGAAGTCCCCAAACAGATGTTGCTTTATATTTCACTGGTCAACATTACATCGCAAGTCCATGCCTGTAGCAATTTTTTGCAAGGAAAATAAAACCACTCTGCCTGGATTAGAGTAATCAAGATTTTCCTCTGCAGCTAGGGAGTAATCCAGCATCCCTGAAGGATGTTTTCACCTGGTAGAGGGTAAACAAATTGGGATTTTCTTAGCAAGAAAGAAAGGGAGAAATGGCTGTTAAATTTGCCAACCAATGGTGTCTGTCACACGTTGCATAGGACTCAGATTCTTGTTAACCCATATAACATTGTGGGTGCTATTTTCAGATCAAATACAATTAAAATAGTCACATAAAAGAAAAATATATATAGGACTTCCTTGGTGGCGCAGTGGTTAAGAATCTGCCTGCCAACGCAGGGGACACGGGTTCAAGCCCTGGTCCGGGAAGATCCCACATGCCACGGAGTAACTAAGCCCGTGCACCACAACTACTGAGCCTGCGCTCTAGAGCCCACGAGCCACAACTGCTGAAGCCCATGTGCCTGAGCCTGTGCTCCACAACAGTAGAAGCCACCGCAATGAGAAACCCGTGCACCACAATGAAGAGTAGCCCCCACTTACCGCAACTAGAGAAAGCCCACACGCAGCAACGAACACCCAATGCAGACAAAAATAAATAAATAAAATAAATAAATTTGTATATAAAATATATGTATAAAACTGGACTCTGTTACATTTGGAGAGGCAAGAAGCATGTTCAAAACTCAGCCTTATTCTATATCTTAAGCTGAAGAACATGTTAAGTTTTGTTACTTCTAGCAAGTTTGACTTGGTTTTGGTTTGTGACCACTAACAAATATAATTGAGTTTGCATTTTTATAGCTAAGTTTTTAAGAATAGTAAATTTTGCATTTCACACAGCAGAGCCCAAACACAGTCAGTACTCAAAACGAAGTAACTATGATCATGTACCACATATGTAAAACTTAGAAATAAATAACCAAATACTTTTTCTAAGGATTTGGTACTGGAGGCTAGCCAGATTGAATTGACCAATCTTTTCCTACCTGCTCTAGAAATTACCCAGGTTTTAGACGAAATCTAGACTTTTTTTTTTCATTCTGAGGATCAACTTTCCTATTATGTATAAACTTCAAAGTTAAAACTCATCACACTTATTTAATGAAATATTTCAGACAGCAAACTGTATTTCTAAAAGTGTCAACTGCTTATTTTGTACACCAGAGTGATTTCTCTTTTTGTGTAGCCAGATTCTTCATGCTTCCCATCTGGGAGGTGGGTGCTAATGGGTGCTAATGCTCACTGCTTTGTGAATTAGGCATTGCTAGTTGTACCATTGACAGGGTCAAAATGATGCTGATAAAAAACATTCTTGACAACTTCTGTTGATAGTGTTGTCCCCTCCAAGATGGGTGATTAGAACAACTGAGTAATCATAGAATTTCCTTTGGATGCAAATGTCCCTTCTGGCAAAGTAATCTTTCAGGCTTGTAAAGTCCCTCATCATATGAGATAGTTGTAAAGGAAGATATTTTAAAAATAAAATATAGGGAGTAAAGGATTTTTTTTTCTTTTCCAACTACTACATTTTATCTTATTATGTTCAAATGATGTTGAAAATAGTGCAAACAGATTGTATATACCTTTGCAATTTTCCAGGGAATTTTTACATTTAAAAAAGTCACCCTCAACACATCTCTGTAAGATCAGGCAGTTGTTTTAACAAATTGATGGATTGGAAAACTCAGGCATGAAAATGGAAACTGGCTTGCCTGTACTCTCATAGGCATTGCAGAGTTTGGTTTAATTTATATTTTTATATTTTATGTTGTCCTTTATAGTAAGAAACACAGAGATTTTATTATTGTATTTGTTTCCATTTTCTAGCTGGAAAAGCTAAATTGGGGAGTTTTGCATAACACATTCATGTTTGTATAGCACGTAAATAGAACTACAGGAGCTCTGAGAGACCAGCAGCTATGCAAGATTTAAGAGCTCCGAAGTTAGCTGCGCCTCAGTTCAGAAGCCAGCCCTGCTGCTGAATGTATGTATGACCTGAGGCAAAGAACTTAACCTCTGCGTTTCAGTTTTCTTACCTTTAAAATGGGAGCAAGTTCATATTTACCCTGTAGACGGTTGTGAGGATTTAATGAGAACATGCCTAAGAAGTGCTTAGTATCCTGCCTGGCTGGCCCATAGAAGTATCCATAAATGCTAGTACCGCTAAAGTTTCCAGTGATACCACTGCTTTCAAAATTCTTAGAAAGAATGTTCTTGAAATCAGAATTGTGTTAGTAGCTTGTACTCTGACTTCAGTATTGAGTGGATGGAGTTTCCCACAGATGTGGAGATGGCGGTGTGTGCATCAGTCTTGAATTTTCCTATTTAATAGGCTGTTTGAAAATTCACTTCGATCCTTTAACACGTATCTCCCTTGGCATGTGTCACAGGGCACTGCCAAAACCCGTCAGTCAGAGATATCTAGGTATGTTTTAAACACATTAATACACACACATGCTATTTCAAGGCACCGTGTTATGGGAGAGGAGGTGGTAGGATAAAGAAATGTTACGATTTACATTGTCAGTATGCCTGAGTTTGCACCCACACAATTGTACCAGCATTTCTGACCTTGTGACTCTACACAGCTGAACTCCAGCTAGCAAACCTGCATTTGCATTTGTATTCTCACCAGGAAAGTTTTGGAAATGTTCTTTCTGTTTCTGCCTGTAAAAATCTAGCCCGTACATTTCCCCTGCGGTTAAGGACATAGATTTGTTAGTGTTGTCAGAGCCTGACGTATCCTTCTACTGTTTTTATTTCAGAATTTTACTTGTATTTGACTCCTGGGTGAGCAGAAAGTATTCCTTCCTCTTAGAGGCAAAAAGATCACCTTTGTTATTTCCTAAAGTTAGTATTGTGAGATTAAAAAAATACAGATTCAAAGACCTCTACAGCTAAAAGAAGCTTTGGAGACCATTTAATAAAATGTTTTAGAGATGGGGAATCTGAGGCTCAGAGAGGGGAAGGGAATTTTTCAACTGGGCAGTCAGCCTGGAACCCAAGTGTCCTGACTTCTTTAAAATTAATTTTTATCAGAGTATAGTTGATTTACAATGTTGTGTTAGTTTCTGCTGTACAGCAAAGTGAGTCAGTTATACATATACATATATCCACTCTTTTTTAGATTCTATTCCCACATAGGTCATTACAGAGTATTGAGTAGAGTTCCCTGTGCTATACAGTAGGTTCTTATTAGTTATCTATTTTATACATAGTAGTGTGTATATGTCAATCCCAGTCTCCCAATTTACCCCTCCTCCGCCTTACCCCATGGGAACCATATATTTTTTTTTTTACATCTGTGACTCTATTTCTGTTTTGTCAATAGGTTCATTTGTACCATTTTTTAGATTTCACATATAAGCGATATCATATGATATCAGTATTTGTCTTTGTCTGATTTCACTGATTTTCAACCTACACAATTTCCATAAATGACATTTCCAGCTGTAATCAATACCAGTTAAAAAAATTAAGAACTAAAGTGTTCATCAGCCAACCACTTATTTAATAAATAGGGAACTGAAGGCTCAGAGCATTTCAACAAGATCCTATGGGTTACTTCATGGCAGAACTGAGAGTAGAATTCAGATTTCTCAGCTCTCAATTCAGCACTCTCTCCAATCACATGATGTAAACGTGCCCATAAAGGGAATTCGCTCTCATTAATCCTTTTTGGATGTTGTTATTGCCCTATTCTTCTTGGCTTCTTCCTTTTGTATCTCTGATATAAGCTGTCTTGCAAACAGCTTAACACTTCTGTTATGACCCAGGTGACATCTAAAGATGATGAATCCTTTACCAAGGTGATTCATAGCTCTCCTGTGCGGGATGAGGGAGCTTGAGAGACTCTGCTTCCGTTTACTTTCAAGCCACTTGTTTGTCCTTCTGTGTGTCTAGAAGAGTCAACAGTAATCACTCCGCTGATGTATGATCTGATTAGTGGTGCCGGGGCTTCTGCTCTCCGCAGGAACAATAAATCCCACACAAGGCCTGCCCCATTCTCTGCCATGATGCCTGGGAGCCTTCCAATTTAACCTTTGGCAGTAAATTTGGGTCATCATCAAGCTTTCAACTTCTGTAGAAACTGTTGTGTACCATTACTTAAGGGCTTTTCTTAAGAGAGATTACTTAGAAGTTCTGCAGTTTTACAATACGCCTAAGTCCAAATAAGGATGCTCAGGTTGAAATATTCTGAGATCTGTGAAGGGTTGTTTTTTTAAAATCCTGCTTCATCCCACTCTCCCTTCTCTGTACTCTTTACACCGTTAGAGTTGGTGTAGTTCTTTCTGGCATCTAGTTAGGTATTAACTCTAAAGATAGGCAGACTTGAGTTCACAGTTCTATTCTGTCACGTATTGTGATCTTGAGCAAATAACTTAAAACTTTGTGAGCCTCAGTTTCTTAATCTGTATAATGGGCTTGGTAATAGCACTTCTTGTATAAGGGCTTGTGATAATTAAATGAAATAATGCATGTAAAGAACTTAACAGAATGCCTGATATATAATAAATGATCGATAAATAAGTTGATTGATGATGACAGTAGTCATGACATGTTTCAAAGGGTACAGGCTTTCATTTATAAGATGAATACGTTCTGCAGACCTAATGTGCAGCATGGGGACTATTGTGAATGGTAATGTGTACTTGGAATTTGCTAAGACAATAAATCGCAGATGTTCTCACCACATACACGTACACACAAGAGTAATTGTGTGAAGTGATAGATATGTTGATTAGCTTGATGGTGGTAATCATTTCACAATGTATATCTTTATCAAAATATCACATTGTAGGCCTTTAAGTATATACATTTTTTATTTGTCAGTCGTAGCTCAGTAGAGCTGGAAAGAATAGTCATGACGTTTTGTATAAGTACTTTCTCTGTAACGTTCATCGCAGTAAGAATAATGTTGTATGCTTTTTCCTCCACTTTCTCCTCCCCATAGCATTTAGCATAAATGCATGTCATGAGGGAAAGAGTATGTGCTTAGTTAATAAACATGAATTGATACCCACAGAGTCTAAAGTGACATACTCTTTGTCCTTGAGATATATGCTCACTTAACATCCATCAAATAGTTAATAATTGCTCATGAACTAGATGTTGTACTAGGGGCTGAGAATACAGAGACAAAGGATAAATTCCCTACCTTCAGCAAGTTCCCAGCCTAGTAGAGCCGAATGGATGTTAATGCAATATGATATTTGTTGCAATATAAGCAAGCATCAAAAATCAGGTGTTACAAGGACTTCCCTGGTGGTCCACTGGGTAAGACTCTGCAGTCCCAGTTCAGGGGACCCGGGTTCGATCCCTGGTCAGGGAACTAGATCCCGCATGCACGCCTCAGTGAAGATCTTGCGTGTCACAACTAAGACCTGGCACAGCCCAAATAAATAAATATTTTTTTAAAAAATCAGGTGTTACAGAAGTCCAGAGAAGTGAGTGGGGAGAGGGGAAGGGCAGTTGGTAAGTGGAGAGAAACTACTTGAAAACATAACAGATTATTGAGTTAGGAGGTACAGTATTGTGTCTAGATATGATCAAAGTAAAAAATAATAGTGATAACACGATGCATACATTCTTGTGCTCTTGCAGGTATGTTATGAACAGAATGCTTATTTTTCATACTTTGAACTTTGTACAGCCAGTAATCTCGCATATTAAATACCAACTCTGGTGTTTAACAGCATAAACAGCCACTCTCCAAAAGATAAAGTTGAATATGTTATTTTCACGGTAAGTAGGTTCAGAGGACTTTAGCTATATTACTTTTAAATAAGAAAAGATCAAGTGGTGATGAGCCTTTCATAATCAGTGATCGGTCCATCTCAAATGTCGACCTCAAATAACACTATAAAGTTTCAAACCAATTATTCCAAACATGACTACATGGAAGATCCAGGAATGCAAAAAAATTTGGGTGAATGAGGGTATTTTTCTGTGCTTCAGTTTCACCATCTACTAGCAGAGTCTGAAATGCCATACCAACAGTTCTGATTAAATAACATAAACTAGTACACACACTTGGAAAAGTATAAAGAATTCTGGTTTTCGTCATCATTGTTATTTTTGCCTGAAAATTTGTTGCAGAGAGAGAGGGCTCACTTCTGCCTTATCTTGGGTTTCTGGAGAGTGAAATTTCCAGCAATATTGCATTTATATAAATTTCTTTATTGCATATCTTAGTGGCGGCTGTTTAGGTTACAAGTAACAGATACTGATTCCAACTAATTTAATCCCCAAAAAAAGTAATTTATTGGAAAAATACAGGGTTATTTCATAAAATTTTAAAGCAGGAAGCTCAGCTAGGCCTTGGAAGGGACTGGAAGGAGGGTCTGGAGCTCTCTGTGTGTCTGCTTTCTGCATCAATCATTCTACAGCAAAAAGAGGCTCCCCCCAATGGTGTCCTTAGCTCCCAGACAGTATTAGCTCAAACCATTCAGAGATTCTAAATTCCCAGATGAGAGAAGCTGATTGATAGCCCTTGGGTCACATGTGTATCCCTTGTCCAATCAGAACCAGAGAATTGGGTTGATTTGGCACAAACTAGACTAGAGAGGGGCGTGTGTGCACTAGCATGCAGCCTCAGAGAGGGTCAGGCAGATTACCCAGATGTTATCTTCTCTAGAGGAAAACATTCCAGGAACCCAGGGTAGTTAGGAAAGGATGCTCTCATGCCCAGGATGGAAGGAACGTGCTTGGGCATTCAAGCTTAGTGACACATTTGGGATGGGGAGGGATTTATAAGGCAAGCTTCAGGCACTCGCAGCTGATTCCACCTTCCCTGCAGCCTTCTGTCAGGGAGTGTTCGTTAGAAGGGCTCACTGCTTCGGGCTCTTCCCCTCAGAAGCATGCTGGCTGTAGATCTCCCTGAAGCCCTTGGTGGGGAAGCCACATTCTTCCTTTCTCTGCCATCTGAGATCTCCTGATGGGCAGCCTCCACAGGAAAAGTCGTGGTTTCCCTTTTATTTCATTGAGACAGCACTGTTCAAGGAACCACACAAGCCATGTGAATCTCACAGCTGACATTGGGGATGTAAATGCTGGGAGAATGGCGTAACACGTATGCCTCTCTCCTTCACACATGGATCGCTTCCTGAGAAGTGTGCACAGAAATCAAGCTTGTATTATTCCAGTCGTATTTTCTCTCTGCCTTGCAAAGGCATTTTTCAGGCACTTCTGCCTTTCTGATTAATCTTCTGCTAGCAATAGCTCTTCATGCTTTACTCAAGTTCTCTGTTCCTCGGTCTTTCTTTTGAGTAGAAAAATGATTTATGAACACAACTGCCTTTCCAACTTTACTACTACATTATTCCATTTCAGTGTTTCTGAGCATGTTAAAAACTCCAGCTAGCTAATACTACCTCTCTGTCTTCACCAAGGTCCCTTTACCCCATCCCAGAACTTCCCTTGCCTTCTCTGTGCACATTCAGGCTCTTGAATCAAAGTGTCTATGTTCCTTTACTTATTAGCTGTGTGACTCCAGCTACTCAACTTCTCTGTGCTTCAGTTTTTGCCTCTGTAAAGGGCGGGCGGATAATAATAGCTGGGATTCTTGTAAGGACTGAAGGAGATTTGTGTATGTGAACCTCTTAGAACACTGCCAGGCATATGTTAAATTCACAGTAAATGCTTGCTCTTATAGTTATTGCCTAGCTCTGTTAATGGTTAATGACGTTATTATTTACCAGACTTCCAGGCGCGATAGTGATTTCTGATGCCCTCCTCTGCCATCTCTCTCAATCATTTATTCATTAGAATATTTGTTATAATAATGATAGTAATAGTACCGGCATTCCGTGAATGTGAAGCATTTATTCTGTGCTAGGCTTTAATTTATACCAAGTGCTTTACACCATTAGCTTGTTTAATCCTCTCAATAACACGATCTTCATTTTAAAGATGAGGAAAGTGACGCTCAGATGAGATAACCGGTGTCACGTTACACAGTTAGTGGGTGGCAGAGCCCGAGATTATCTTCAGGTTCATCTGACGCCAAAGCTTACGCTGCTAACCGCTGTGAAACTCTGTAAGCAAATCCAGTCCATTGTGTCTCTGAAATAGCTCTGGAATAGTTCCCTCCTCTCCGTCCCGGTTCCTGCAGATCTCTCTTGTGATCCTAAGGCAATTTTCTCTCTGGTCCTGTGCCCCCAGCTTCTCCCTACTCAACCCATCCACTCTCCTCCTCTCAAAGTTATTTTTCTAAAACTTTCAGTAGATGACAGACTTTCAGTGGTTCTCCATTTATGAAACATATCTGTCCTTCACAACAAATCTTCCCAATTCCACCCTTGTCGTCCAATCTTAAGACCTTGATTCTCTCCTTCATGTCTGTACCTTTGCACAGACTCTTGAGTCTATCTTAATCAGCCTCCACTCTCTTCATCTGGTTACCTGGCTGATCCTCTCGAACCCTGTTCAGACTCCTGTCTTTTCTCTTTCCCAACTCCTCTAATCACAGAACGACTGGTTTCTTTATAATACGGTCTCATAACACTGTATTCATACATTGATTCATTAATTCTCCTTGTGTATTATTTATTCTTTTTTTATATCTGTCTCCACCACTAAGCTGTCGGTTCCTGAAAGGCAAGGAACTTAACCTATCTTAGGCATCTTGAGTTCCTAGCTGAGTACCTGGCCCATTAGATGCAGAAAGAAGCTAGTAAATGAGCTCACCTTCTTAGAGACTGTTTAAATAAATTCCCAAAGTAGATATTTTTTGGTCTTAATTTCTTAAAATGAGAATGATTCCTTTCTCGTATGTAATTTTTGGAAGTTTGGGCGTTTTTGGTCATATGTTTCCTTAAAAATGAGACGTACTCTAGTACGCTGAGACCTAGTTTTCTATAAAGAAGTTTAGGGCTCCACAGGAAAGCGTTACCATTCTCTGGAGAGGTAGGGTTCTTTGAGTTTTTGCTGCATAGAAGATTCAGAAGGTGGTAATTAAAGTGATTAACAAGAGAATATGGATGTTTAAGGAATCAGCCTTCCAATTATTCATTAGAGGTCTGTACCTCCTGGGTAGGTGAATTGTTCATTTAAACACATTTCATTAAACCTTGGATCTTATTTTCAAAGGGTGAATCAAGTCAGAAAGGCCTTCTAAATGGTGGGTGGCTGGAGGAAGGAGTACTGGAAAGGTAGTCAGGAACCTGCTTTCTTGCTCAGGGATCTTGTAGCATCAAATGCATTGCCTGCCACTCGTAGCCTCTGGTGAGGAAAACTGCACCACAGACCCTACTTCAGGGACAGCTTGGTGTGAACTGCTTGACTCTGTTCCTCACCGCCCCCCCAAAATCTCATGGCCAGTGCACAGAGAGTGGTCACCTGAACCATTCCATAGACTGGTTGGACCTGGCATGTGAAGAGGACTGGGGCCAAACAGACTTTTTCTCTCACAAATGTGAGCTACGAAATACTGAGAGAAGAAGATAGTCATCCAAGTGGGAGCAAATGTTGAGAGTTTTTGATGTAGAACAGCGTATTTTAGGGACAACCGACATCAGAATCAGTTGGAATTCTTATTAAAATGCACATTCTTGGGCCCCATCTCCTGATTTCTGATTCATGGATGACACAGATGGAAAGGCATGTTTAAGAAACACTCCCTCTTACTTACATTAATATCTCCTAATCATGGCTATGTAGTGAGGCTCGGAAAACCACGATGAGCCATGGGCAAGCTAAAGCTATCAGGGAACAAGCGCCATGAATGAGCAGAAGCTCTGTGGAGACAGACAAACATCCAACACAATTTACTGGTGTAGGTTCTTTGGATTTGGGAAACCTGGTGTGGCCAAGCTTAAAAAGACAAGTGATTTGTTGGAGGGATGTAAAAGTTCACAAAATAGAAGGATGGAGAACCAGGCTCAAAAGAGGAAAGGACACAGGGGGAGTAGCCATGGGATAGCAAGAACTAATGGTCTTACCAAGGCTGTCTTCACTGTGGATAGGAATGAGCCCCAACCTATGGTTTCCCATCTTGGCATCACTCAGGTCAAGATTTATCATCTGGTGTGGTGTTGATGGTAGAGAAAGGGTCCAGTTGGCCTAGCTTAGGTCATATATCCATACCACTGGCCAAACAACATGATTATCAGCCTCATATGTGTGCTCACTGTGCAGGAGGGGAATTCCCAAAAGGCCAGGGTGTCCCAAAAGCATGAGAAAAGGTTGCTAGGTATCCCCCCAAACAACAAGTATCCTGTGGAGGATTAAGACTCATGTTGGAAGAGAAAAGAGAAAAGTTAATATGTGGGGAATAATATTGATGAGCAGAGGTCTTCAAACCCTTACTGCTGATGGCCCTAGATGGACTCTGGATATAAAACCAGTTCTTGGAGCCTTCTATTCTGGAAGCCCAGCTAAGTTTTTCTTTATTTCTCATGTATGCATCTCAGTCTGGTCACCACTCACTCAGCCCAAGTCTGTCCTTTCTGTTCCTTGTGGCTAAAAGTGAAATAGAACTTTTGAGCTCTGTCTTAAAGAGCTGAGTGGTCTTGGCTAGTAAATGTCTATCTCCTTGGGCCTCAGTTTTTCTTCTTTGTACAATGAGAGGGTGGGCTTATTAAACTGCCTATACTCCAATTTATGCAAAAATAGTACTCATGTCCCCCCTTTTTTCATCCTGCTAGTGATGATAACTATAAACGCAGTAAAGGAGTTGCCAAATTCCAGAAGGAAATAATTTTAAGAGTGTTTTGTTCTCAATATTAGTTTGCTGAGCTATTATCTGGTCACCCTCTTATTTTGTCCAACAAAATAGAAATGAAAACAATTATGACAATGCTCCTAGCTAACCTTAGGTTCTTTGGCCTACATGCTCCGTGTCTGGCAGATAAATGATGTTTCGGTTGACTGCCAATGCCCACAGAATTCCCATATTGGAGAAGTGCTAAGAACTATAACCCCTTTAGTCACCCCAGAGGTACGGCATGATCCACTTCATGCAAGGCCCACCTGTGTTTTTCTAGTTAACAAGAGAAAACTCCTCAAACATGTTTTCCCCTGCTTTTAATAACTGAGAAACTGTGGTGACAGAATTGGGACCTACATCTGCTTCTTGTGTTTCTCCTGAGAATTATAGAAGTAATCTATGAAAAGAGATAATACCCAAATGTGTATTATTTCCCCTGTAGGAGGTACATTTGCTTAGGGGACTCTAAGATTAGCCAGCTCACTTACGTTTGAATATGGGTCATTGCTTATTTTGAGTTGTATTTTGAGTTTATTGGAAGAATGAGGTAGACATAGAATCTGTCTTGGATCTAGGCTGGAATGACAAACTCGGATGCTTACAGGGGCTAGGCAGGTCAGGAAAGAGTGAAGTAGTTGGTGTTCCAGGGAGTGGACAGGTGGGTGGAGGACACCTGCTGCGTGTAAAGTCTTGAGATTCAGCTCCAGGCAATCGTTGCCCTTTGGGAATGCAGGTTTTGTATAGCCCCACCTTCTGATTTGTCAAAATGGCCTAGAATGTGGGATATTTGTATAAATTCTTTTGATTTTTTAAGTCTTAGCAACTAGTTCACTTTGAAAAAGGAAAATATTTAGGTCAAATAATACATATTTATGGTCTGGATGTCACCAACTGTAAACTAAAGTGTCCCTAACATATGGAATAAAACAATGAAAAAAAAAATTCAGTCTTCCAGATGTTGAGATAAATGATGCTGAAACCTTAACTCTATGATTCTCTGGCTACTCAGCATGATGGAGTTGAATTATAAGAACAGTTGACTCCATTTTTTTTTTTTTTTTTTTTGCATTTGATTACTAGGATCATTTATCAGAGAGAGGAATAGTGAAAGAGAGGCATACATTGGTCTCTGTGGTTCAGAAAGCTTGGATTTGAGTCCCAGCAGACCACACATTAGCCAGAGGAATAAGGGCAACTTAACATGACTTCATTAATTTTTTCTTTATCTGTAAAATGGGACACTAGTTCAAACATCATAGACACAGGTGAGTATTAAATAAGATAATGTACGTGGAACTTGTATACCGTGTGAGCCTCCTTGCCCTTGGCCTGACTCCATTTCAAGGCCTGGGCCAGCTCAAACCCTATCCCCAACCCAGTTCCACCTGGGATTGTCAGACTTCACTTGTGCTTCTTTTATTCCAATAGTTCTGCGTCCTTATGGCCTTTTCCCTCTTAGACATACATTATGGCCAGACAGAATCTGACATTTCTACAATTTCCATTAAAAAGTCCATTCATACTGAACATTCTGTATACTGATAAGTTTGATAGAGACTCTTAGAGGTTCCAGGCCAGAGATCACACATATTTCCCTATTCCTCTGTCTCTTCCTTACTCCCATCTCATCCACCTCCCTAAGACTTGCTCCTTTCCCTTGATTCACCCAACCATGTGCAAATCCTGGGAAGTATGATGCTCTCTTCCCTTCTATTTCTTATACATGAGGGGCCTCACTTGGCCAACCTGCCTTCCCCAAGCCCCTGTGGATCTCTGGTAAGTAAAACGTTTCTGCAGGGCTTCCCTGGTGGCGCAGTGGTTGGGAGTACGCCTGCCGATGCAGGGGACGCGGGTTTGTGCCCCGGTCCAGGAGGATCCCACATGCCGCGGAGTGGCTGGGCCCGTGAGCCATGGCCGCTGGGCCTGCGCGTCTGGGGCCTGTGCTCCGCAACAGGAGAGGCCACAGCGGTGAGAGGCCCGCGTACTGCAAAAAAAAAAAAAAAAAAAAAAGTTTCTGCATCTGATCCTTGATTGACTTCCCAGAGTTCTCACCATTCCTACAAGGCTCTGCATAGTCTCCTTTCCCATCATGTCCACATGTCTTTGAGCTGTGGATTACTGGGTTGTCTGACTACTCCCTCTTCCCCTGAGCCGTGCTTGGATTTTTGCTCACTTCCTTAGTGCTGTCTTCAGTTTCAGGGTTTTTATCACAGGTCTACATGCTGATGACTCCCTCGTTCTGATCTCCAGCCTGGACCCATCCCCTGAACTCCAGACTGCTTACGTAATGTCTCCCCTTGGTTGTCTAATCGTATACATCTGAAATGTTACTTGTCCAAAACTGAACTGAACTTCTGATCTTTCACACAAAACCCTTCCAGTGTTTCAGTAAGACAGGATGTCATTTAGTGTCAAATGCTGCTAATAGGTCAAGTTTTATGGTGACTGAGAATTGACTTTAGGATTCCTGAATGTGGGAGGCATTAACCAATAGGGAAAGAATTGAAAGCTTGATGGGATTTAAGAGAAAATGGGAGGGCAAGAATTGGAGACAACAGTAGAGACAACTTTTAAGAGTTTTGCTGGAAAGGGATGTAGTAGCTGGAAAGGGAAGTGGTAGCTGGAAAGGGAAGTGGGCTTAAGCGATTAAAAAAAAAATTACTGATATAACAGCATGTTTTTGTATGCTGGTGGAATTGATCCAACAGAGAGGAGGAACTTGAAATCAGAAGGAAGAATTGCTGGAGTTGTGTCCTTGAGTAGGTGGGAGGAGATTGGATCTAGTACACATTGACCTTAGAAATACAAGCAGTTTTTCTCTTGCAGCAGGAGGGGAGGTAAAGGATATGATTATGTCCTTGTAGAATGAGGGTAGAATTTGAGGGAAAAGTGAGATGGCTTTCTGTGGAAATTCTCTTCCAATTGTCCCAGTTGTTTCAGGGTTTTTTTTTTGTTTGGTTTTTCAGGGAAATAGTAGGCAAGGTCTATCAGCTACAAGTGAGGATGGAAAAGGAAGTGTTGACGGTTTTAAGAGTGAAACGTTGAGAAATAAATCGCTGTCCAGGAGGGTTAGCGAGTTATCATGAAGGGAAATATAGAATGTTTGCCTTGCTGTGCTGAGGGTCCTTGAGATTTCTACAGTAGAATTTACTGAGATCATGGTTGTATGCTTTTCTCCATCCATGACAACCTGGGACATATGTCCACACTACTTCTGGGGATTAATTAGGAGACGAAGGGAGGACTTGAGAGTAGGGGGCTTCTTATGGTGACAGATGTAAACAGGGATAAAGGCATAGTGAGATGTAAACAGAGATTCATGCTGCTGGACTTGGGTCAGATGGAAGTAGATGAAAGCATGAGTATTGAGAGTTTGAGGATTTGGTTGCCCTTTTGAACCCTAAAGATGGAAGCAAGGCAGCCTGAGTCAGGGCACTTTGAGAATAAGGGGCTTCCCTCCTGCCTGCTATTCAGGATATAAAGGGCCTGGGGAGGTACGATCTCAGGTGCTGAGGTCACTACATAGAGGCAAGAGTCAGCAGAAGCCGAGTCTTATCCAAGCTCACGGATTCCCTCCTGTCTGTCTACTGCCATTGGAGGCATAAAGGGGCTACAAGACCTTTGAAGCTTTACAGGAACATAGTCTTCCTACCCCTACAGAATAAGGTGCAAGAGCAGTGTCCACATGAGTGGACACTTTTCCCAAGTAGGATTGACATTCTGTGTTCAGTTCACAGGTAGCAGCGCTCTGAGGGAAGTTTTGAGATCTGATTAATTAAGTACTGCCTGATTGGGTGCTCTGTCTTCAAATACATTTTCAAAACCTGTCCTTAGCAAAAGTTTCTCTTTCATTCTGAAATGTGATTACTAAGTGAATTAAATGGACTTCTTTGAATAACTGGAGGGAGAGATAGTATTTGAAAGTTGTCTTTAATGGGCTTATTGTTTGAATTTAAAATGTTTGAGCTTGGCGATCCATGGTTGGGGGTTCACGAAATAACAATAGTGCAGACATCCGAATCTGCTGTCATCTTTCAGTCTGCACAGATGTCCTGGTGGTAAGTGAAACCTTGCATTTTTATAAATACATTTGGACCTAATTTCTGCCTTTCTTGCTGTGAAAGAACTGTCAAATTTGAAGTGTAATGACTATATGATTTCTTGTAATGGCACCAAAAAAACCTGAAAAACAGATTTGAATGTCATCTAAGTGAATGCTCTGTGGGATGCAGACCCATTTAGAGATTACTTCCCCTTTCGGCTTTTATACAGCAAAGCAGGAGCACGTTGCAAGGAAGCGAGTACAAAGTGGTATATCTCAGGGAGTAATAGGCAGTGTGAGGCCTCACAGAGCCCAGAAAATAAAAAACGTTGAGATCGCTCTAGTTAAACTTCCCCACTTCCATGAGAGAACTGACCTACAGCCATTGTCTGAGAGGTATGGCCTTTGACCTAAGCACACTGTTTCTCTCACACTTTGCCTTATCTGGTGAGACAAAATCACGAACCCTCTATTTTCCCCAAGCTGATGGGTTTTCCTTCATTCCACTCCTTTTTTCCTGTGATACATTAATATGTTCCAGAAAAACATCTAGATCCTTAGTCCTTTACCAAATTTCTCTTGGCTTTCAGTATAGGTCAGTTGATCATGGGATAGGAGAGAATGTGCTGGAAAGGAGAGGCAAAGCATCTGTGTTCTAGTTCCAGCTCTGTTGCCGGTTGGGGTGTTCACTTGAACATTCTAGACTTTGGGACTTTCCTGTCCTGCTTTTGAAATTAAGGAATTGGAATAAATTTGTCATTTTCAACCTATGGTCCTTTGAGTCCCAGGGTCTTCGGAGATGCTTCAAGGGTCACTGTGGGGTTTGCCAGCCTAGGAGGCAGGATCTTTCCTCCCATCCATCACATAAAGTCATGTTTGGGGAAAAAAAATAACCCCCAAACCTAACATGTGGGATGCAGACAGTATCAGTATCAGTATTTTTGATAACCTAGAAGAATTTTTTTTTCTGGGTTCAATATCCTATCACATGTGTGACTCTTTGTTTCCTCTTGAAAGCAATTTTCAGCAAAACTACATATTGTTATTCAAATATGCATTTGAACAAAATGCTGATAATGATGTATGGTGCCTTTCCTAGTTCTGTGAGGGCAACATTCATATCTATCTGAATCGTGCAGAATCACTAGCAGCTAGCCCATAACATAATACATAGCAGATGCTCAATAAATTCTGCATAGACGAATGGGTAGGTCGATAAAAGAACACAAATCCCATCTTGATACTATTGCTTTGGACTCTTAAAATTCAATCCTGAAACCTGTTCCATTGAAACTTTATATCATCACCTTTTCCTCCTGTTCTCTTCTCAGTAGCTAATGTTTAAGAAATTTGTGCCAGGGATACTTTTGAGCAGTTAACTTGTGTGTGAATTGTCCCTGATGTTCCAGGTGAATATGAGAAGATGCCAGAACCACTGTAAGCTACGACTTGGAGAACATTTTTCTTTAATAGAGAATCTGAAAAAAAGAAAAAAAAAGAATAGAGTAGTAAAAGTGATATGAACACCACCTGGTTCTTTTCTTATGCCTCAGTATTTGCTTGCTGACCCATCTATTTGTTTATTCATCCATTTATTTATTCAACAGACTTTTATTTTCTGCTCTCTGCTTGATCTGATGATGCTAGGGGATGGGGAGTTTACAGTCTTTATTTTTTAATTTATTTTTATTGAGATATAATTGACATATAACATTGTATTGGGTTGGCCAAAAAGTCTGTTCGGGTTTTTCCATAGGATGTTGTGGAAAAACTCGAACAAACTTTTTGGCCAACCCAGTATAAGTTTCAGGTGTACAGTATGTTGATTTGACCCATATATTGCAATATGATTACCACTGTAGTGTAGTGGTAACCCCCTCTATCTCTCCGCTTAATTTTCTTTTTCTTTTTTTGTGGTGTGAACAATTAAGATCTAGGCTCCTGGCAACTTTGATATTTATAGTACAAATATAGTACATTATTGTTGTCTGTGATCACTATGGTGTGCATTATATCTCCAGGACTTACATATCTACTAGTTGCAAGTTTTTACCCTTGCAAGAACACTGTCTTCCCAATTCTCCCACCACCCCCTGCCCAGCCCCCAGCCTCTGGTAACCATTATTCTACTCTCTGTTTTTATGAGTTCAGCTTTTTAAGATTCCATGTAAAAGTGATATCATACAATATTTGACTTTCTGTGTCTGACTTACTTCACTTAACATAATGCCCTCAAAGTCCGTCCATGTTGTCACAAATAGCAGGATTTCCTTCTTTCTTGTGGCTGAATAATAGTCCATTACGCATACATGTATATTACGTATGTTTGTTGATGGACACTTGGGTTGTTTCTATTTCTGATCTATTGTGAATAATGTTGCAGTGAACATAGGAGTGCAGATATCTCTTCAATATTCTGTTTTTATTTCCTTTGGATGTATATCCGTAAGTGAAATTGCTGGATCATACGGTAGTTCTAGTTTTAATTTTTTGAGGAACCTCTATACTGTTTTCCAGAGTGAATGAGCCAATTTACATTCCCAAAAACAGTTCACAAGGTTTCTTTTACCTCTACATTCTTGCCAGTGCTTGTTATCCCTTTACAGTCTTTTAAATGAGGCACACATTTGAAAAGATGTTATACCAACACAATATGCATAGATGCCGTGAGGGAGAGATCATAAGAATGCTTTGGGAGCTACACCAGGGAGTATTTCCCCTGGTTAGGCATATCCATTAGGTTCTCTAAGAAGCAGATAACCAATAATGCTTAGATAATTCAGGCCTTTTTGATAGATGATCTCAGGGTTGGTACTGTATTCAACATGGTATCATCAAGATGCATTCTTCCCATACTTCCTCTCTGCCACCCTCACCATTTTAGCAATCTCTTCTCAGAGTTGCAGAATGGCACCTCGGGCTCAGAAATCGCAGGCTCATAAGGTTGCTTTCAAAGAAGACAAGCAACCAGGGTGGTCAGTGAAGGAGTTCTCTTAACACTTTTTCTTAGGATGGAAAATTGCCCCTAGATGCCTCTACGCAGATACTGTTCATGTCTCATTGGCTAGAACTGGGTCACATGACTACCTCAAGCTGCAGAAGTAACTGGGAAGATGAGTATCTAATTTTTAGCTTCTGAAATGGGAGGCTGGCAGGGAAGAGAGAGATTGGAAACGGCTGTTGAGGAGACAACCAAATTAGGGGAGTCAGGAAAGATATTACCAGAAAAGGTGATATTTGATCTATGCTTTGAATGACTTGTAGAGCTTGCCTGAAGGAGAATTGAGGGACATTCTAGGCAGAGAAACACGGAGAGACAAGCAAGGACATGGGGTTATGGAAAAGCTCCATGCGTTTGAGGACCAGACCAAAGCTTAGTGTGCTTATGGGAGAAGTTGTCATGGGAACATGGCGTTAGACAACACTGAAAAAAGAGATACAGGTAGATTTGGGTGTTATGCTAACGATTGTATAGACCATTTTGATTATAACTTCAGAGTGAAATCTGTTCCTGTTGATAACACTAGAAAATCTTTGGGGGAAATTATGTGAAGGAGAAAACCCATCACAGCTTGCCTACTAAGAAATCCGTTTTGATGAGAAGTAAATGATTGAACTAGTTGATACAGAAGTACATGTAAATAATATCTGTGTAACAGGTGATTTTATTTTAACCAATCAACGTATCTTAGCAGGAATCCTAGGGCTTTGAGAAAGTTAACTAACATGACAAAGCATTGTTTCAAAAACCCTCTATTTTTAGAAATGCTATTAGGGGAAGCCTCAGCTCTAACCTTTTTCTTGTTCTGTGTCACCCACGTTAATTGACACTTCCACCCTAAAAGAATGTGTTTCTTCCCATGCACTGGGAATGACCTTTTAGTAACATTAGAATCCTTGAGAAAAATAAATAAGGATGATTTAAAACTGCTTTTTGCTGTGAGTAATTTCCTCTTTAGACTTTTTTTTTCAGATCACAACGAGTTAGAATTTATGAGATGCTTTATGAAGGGCAATGAGGTTGAAACTTACCTTTGCAGGATCTTCCGAAAATAATTTGATGACCAATTAAATGGTACATGAAGACTGAAGGAGAGCTATTACAAATGCTAAGGAAAATAAAGCTTAAACACTTTGGAAATTCCCTTTTGCAGGCAGTTCACATGGAATTTAGAAGGAATTCTTAACTATTCACTAAATCAGGATTATCCAAAAAAGAGCTCTAACAAGGAAAGCACAGCATGGTAAAACTGCTATTCATACTTGAATTGATGAAACGATGCCTCTTTATAAAATTTATGATTTATCTATTACTAATTTAGGCTGCCTTTCCCTATCTCACCAAAAACTGTGTTTCTTTGGTTACCCACATGTAATCTGCTAAAAGTAAATTTGCATTGTTCATTTGGGTCTTCCATGATATTAGAGATTTTCATTTGGTATTAATATTCCAGAATAATCTATCTTCCCCAGTCTTTGAAAGCCAGTAATTAAATTTTTCTACAAGATTCTTGCAGTTTGAGGCCTTGTGGACACTCCCTTTCCATATCAATTTATAAAAACACCATAAAATAGAGAAAACAGAGAAAGCTGATTAAAAACAATAGCAGGAAGCAGATAACAATTGCTTCGCCACCACCAATCGCACACACATTTTTTATCTTTTTGCAAGTAGTCTTTCAGTAGATGTTGGAACCTGTCCTAGTAAAAATTTCAGTTCCAAGTATAAAAAATAAGGGTTTTGATAGGGCATTTTACAAGGGTATACAAAACCCTTTGAAAATGTGACTAGTAGGTAAATTATGTTTTCTCTATTCAGTAAAGGATTGAACGACGTATTTATAATTGTACTTTATCATCTAATGCTGGAGTTTCGGGATACATCCCATGTTTCAAAAGTTGGTATAAAATACAAAGGAAACACAAAAATTGAGTTAGTTTTTTACATCTAGCTAGATATGCTAATCAAAAAGTGACAGTGTGAATTAAAGTACTGGGTTTCTGGAGCCCCTGAAACTGAGATTCAGAAGTGGAATCAGAAACTCTTTGGGCTGGGAGGAGACTAGGCGCTCAGCTCTGACCTGGGAAAGTAGTGCCTTGAGAAGGTCAATGATTTGCCTGAGTTCCTTGAATAGTAAATGCAGGTCTGGATCAAGGTCCAAGCAAGTCTGAATTTCCTGAGAAAGTTAACTAAGTCCTGTGCTCATTTTATAAAAACACCTGGTAAGGGAATACATTCCCATTTCGTTTTTAAAACAGTCCTAACCTAACAAGTCTGAAAGCTTCAGGAGTCTCTTACTTGGCGGCCCTCGAGGATGATGAACCTCTTAAAACATTCAAAAAGATACCTTTGCATTTGTATTGCACTATGACTCTCAAATAGCTTCCATCTCTACTTTACACTTAACCTTTTTACTTAGGAACCTTATTACCTACCTGTATGCTGAGAGTCTGTACCCACTTTATGGATCAGGACCAGAAATGAGACAGTAATGACTTAGTGGAATTTTACCCTGAATAACAGATTTCCTATTCATAACTGTAGATTTCCTGAAATCTATCCTGTCTCTCTATTTGTTCATGGGTTGGTATAAAAAATTTTAAACAATCCTATACCAAAGATCAAACCAACTTGAAATTGTAGACTCCTGCAGTTTTTATCTTTTCAATCAAGTTCCAGCATTTTGATTTGAGGCTTCTTGTGTTGAAGCTACTTTATATCGCTTACTGTGTGCCTTGTAAGCAAGTCACTTTTTCCTCTCTAAGGCTCAACTCCTGCATTTGTAAAGAATGGAATAGTAGTGATAACTCAGTCTTAAAGATGTGAAGATATAATAATATGTTTAATAAGGCTAGTATATGTTTCTTATTCACTCAGCTAATCTTTATTGGTCGCCTACTATGTGCCAGACTTTGCTCATAGTGAGGTCTCATATAAATGTTAGTTGGTGTTGGTAATAATTGTGTCCTGTTTAAACTCAAAAGTGACTTATCCATACTTTTGGCATTTTCAAGCCAAATGTAATTATGGTCGTTATCTATGCCAATATTCTTTTTTTTTAATTTCAATCTTACATCTTTATTGCTGTCTTATTTTTTTTAATTTAATTTATTTTTACAGCAGATTCTTCTTAGTCATCAATTTTATACACATCAGTGTACACATGTCAATCCCAATCACCCAGTTCAGCACATAATATTCTTATTTTACAGATGAGGAAGCACAGGGTAGTTAATTGGTTTCTCAGGGTCATACAGTAAATTATTGGCAGACGAATGTAACCATTAAAATACAGTCCTTATAGATGTACAAACCAGGTCAGGATCCCTTCATTGGCTTCTTAGTTGCTCTGTGACCTGGGCTGCTGACTTTACCTCTTGACCCTCAGTATATTTATCTGCAATTTGGAGATGAGAATGATACCCAGTGGGATTATTATCAAGCTTAAATGTGGCAATTTAGCATAGTTCTTGGCATATACTATGTGCTCCATAAGCATTTACTGTTTTTCTGCTATACCTTTGTTTTCTCAAAATTAAACATACTACCATTGTTCATGTAGCAGTAGAATTCTCCAGGTAGGTGCTCAAGTCTGCTTTGTTCTACATACCTAATGCATAAGAAAGCTTCCCTTAATGCTGGGCTATTTGCTAGCATTTTGTAGAAAGGGGTTAATATGCAGACAATTTCGTTTCTCCCCAGCCATATATCTATAGTTCAGGTATTTTCAACCAAGTCTTTGGACTACGATTATGTATGTAGTTGGACTAGCTAAGCATTACTAGAACATGAAACATGAAGATTAGAATTTTTCTCACAGTCTAATTTTGTTTATTATGTGAGTTCATGTGTTCTATGTTGCACGAAACAGAGAAGGGGTCTCTATAAGGATGTCATGCCAGCTCTTCCCAAGCAAGCTGCAAGCTGTGTTTATCTGTGCTTTCCCTGGGCTTTGCTGTGTTCTTAGCCAGACACTCACTCTCTCTCTCTTTCTTTCTCTCTCCCCTTTAATTTCTTTAGTTTCTCCTTTTATTATCAACTGGCTGGTTCCTTCCATATATTTTTATACACACTCCAAAGGAGAAAATCTTTTTGGACCAGCTAATTACCATTGTTTTCATGGGACAGAGTTTTTGTTGTTGTTTGTTTGTTTTGTTTTGTTTTCAACAAGTTCTCCTCATAGGTCTCTAAAATACCTGTCCACTGGTTGACCTTGTGTGAGTGGGTTAAACTCCATTGGTTCGTCCACAGTCTAGCCATTGCTCAAGGAGAAGCCTGAGTGCTTCTTCACTAAAGCAGGAGCCTCTGGGTGCAGCAGCTTCCCACCCCAGGGACAAGGAATAATGCAGGGCCTCTGACGGGCATGGATTACATACTTACAAGTTAAAAACAAAACTTTTGGACTAGCCAATGGATTATAAATTCGTTTCTAATTGTCGGTAATGGTAGAATAAAATTTAGTTTAATAGGTAGCTGATAAAACACCTACTAGTGTGAGCTTCAGGGCTACAAAGAAGGTGTGGAGAAATATAAATCCTGAGCACAGTGTGTTTGTTTCCCTCACTTAATTCAGCTTCAGTTAAATATCTAGTTTCTCCCTGGCTTGCACAGAAAACAACTTTCGATTGGATGTGGATGTTCTCTTAGAATCAAAGGCGTTTGAGAGCACAAAGACCCCAGCAGAGCTTCAGAGCTTCAGCTTTGTGTCAGGAGGTTTTTTGCAGTTGACTTCATGCCAGTCTTGACTCCTCAGCTGTCAGATAGAAGGTGTCCTGAGTGATCTTGGTGAATTTCTCACTCTGCCTCAGGTGCATGCTAAATGTGTGACCGTGCACATGTGTAAGAAGGTGTGAAAATGTGTATATGTATGTGCCTTTGGAAAGAATATCTTTCTTTGTTTCTCATCACTTGGCTTAAATCACAAGACGGAAGCATTTTGGGAAGTGTGCATTGCATGATATATTTCTACAGCTGTCGGATGTCTTCTTCAATGAGGAGCCTATTTCTCTGGCAACCGTATTGTAAGTCACTCCCTCATGGCCTTGCCCAATCTTGATAGAATAGAACTCATCACTAAGATGTGGAATAGGCTTCTTTTCAGAATTTCAACCGCCCTTTTATTGTAGTAAAATTCGCATAACATAAAATTAGCCATTTGAGCTTTGAAAAGTGGACAGTTCAGTAACATTTAGTAAATTCAAAATGTTATACAACCATCAATGGTTAAAGTAGCCATACTTTATTTTCCTATCATTTTTTGTTTGCTTATATGTTATCTTATATGTTTAATGGAATTTTTTAAACAGAGTGTTACCTCTTAAATGCTTATATAGGACATAGATGAAGGAATTTTCTAGACAATGTTTTAATGTAAAAGATTGTACTCATGATCAACTAAGCTGAGAGAGGGACAGAGAGAGAGAGAGAGAGAGAGAAAGAGAGAGAGAGAGGGAGGGAGAGAGAGAAGGAGGGAGAGAGTGTGAAGGCCTGTTGACTCTGGCCTCACTTTTTTTTCTTTTTCAATTTTTTTTGGCTGCGTTGGGTCTTTGTTGCTGCACATGGGCTTTTTCTAGTTGTGGTGAGCGGGGGCTACTCTTCCTTGCGGTGCGCGGGCTTCTCATTGCAGTGGCTTCTCTTGTTGCGGAGCACGGGCTCTAGGTGCGTGGGCTTTGGTAGTTGTGGCACACGGGCTTCAGTAGTTGTGGCTCGCGGGCTCTAGAGTGCAGGCTCAGTAGTTCTGGCACGCGGGGTTAGTTGCTCCGCGGCATGTGGGATCTTCCCGGACCGGGGATCGAACCCGTGTCCCCTGCATTGGCAGGTGGATTCTTAACCACTGTGCCACCAGGGAAGTCCCAGCCTCACTTTTTGAATTGTGATTTTTAGTATAGTTTTTAAATAAAGCTATACTCTCAAAGAAATAGCATGAATAGCATCTTATCGTTCGATCTAATGTGCATCACTTATGTGTTGAACACCATTCTTCATTTTAATTAGTTATAAATTATGTTTAATCTTGTGCAAAGAGCACCCACTCACAGGTTAGGAAACTCTGTCACTTACTAATTGGACAACCTTGAACATGAAAGTTTCCTTCTCTGAGTTTCAGTCTCCGCATGTATAAAATGAATGGGATTTAGCCATTCAATGGGGATCCTGTTGTGTGCCTGGCATTGTCATATAATGGAGATACTATGAAAATAACAGCATCTTCATTGTCTTTCTTGAAGGATCATGGAGAAAATAGTATATTATAATGAATGAATTTCTTCATCATAGAGCATCGTGTCAATACAAACTATACTGATCATCATTGTTATTATTACCTCTGTAAGTTTCAAGGTAAAAAAGAAAAAAATAACAACAAAAAACTTTGCCCTAAGACAATACAGATGACACTCTTCAGTCTAGCCACCTATTAAAAGAAAGGATAGACATAATCAGATGACTGTCACACCCACTTGCGTGGCTATAATCAAAAAGACAGATAATCAGTCACAAGCGTTGGTGAAGATGTGGAAATATGGCAACTCTCAGGCACTGCTGCTGAGAATGTAAAATGTTGCAGCCACTTTGCAAAACATTTTGGTAATTCCTCAACGTGTTAAGCGTAGTGTTACCATAAAACCCAGCAGTGTCCCTCCTGAGTATATATACTCAAAAGAATTAAAAACGTACGTTCACATAAAAATTTGTACATGAATGTTCACAGCAGCATTATTCATAATAGCCAAAATTAGAAATAGTCCGGATGTCCATCAGTTGAGGAATGAATAAATAAAATGTACATTTAGGGCTTCCCTGGTGGCGCAGTGGTTGAGAGTCCGCCTGCCGATGCAGGGGACACGGGTTCGTGCCCCGGTCCAGGAAGATCCCACATGCCGCAGAGCGGCTGGGCCCGTGAGCCATGGCCGCTGGGCCTGTGCGTCCGGAGCCTGTGCTCCGCAACGGGAGAGGCCACAACAGTGAGAGGCCCGCGTACCGCAAAAAAAAAAAAAGTACATTTATACAATGGAATGTTATTCAATAATAAAAAGAAGTGACTGCTGATACATGCTACAGCTGGATGAACTTTGAAAATATTATGCTGAATGAAAGAAACCAGACAGAAAAGGCCATATACCGTGTTATTTCATTTATATCCAGAATGGGCAAATTTATAGAGACAGAAAGCAGATTGGTGGTAGCCATGGGCTGGGGGGAGGGAGAAATGGGGAGTTCTGCTAATGGGGATGAGGTTTTGGGGGGTGATGAAAATATGCTGAGGTTAGATTGTGGTGATGATTGTATAACTTGGTGAATATGTTAAATACCACCGAATTGTATACTTTAAAGGTAATTTTATGGTGTGTGAATTATATCTCAATAAAGTATTTTTTTAAAAAACATTAAAGGATAGAGATTCATCAAAGTGGCTTTTTCCTTAGTCTCAGGAACTTTGAAAGGAGAACAACTGCCCTTAGAGAAATAAGGTTTGAAATGAGCATTGTATCAGTCAGAGAAGCAGAAGCTCTAGATGACATATGTAGGATTTATATAGAGATTCAACTTTCACAATAGTGGGAGCTGTAGCTTTGGTGTCTTGAGCTGGAGTTTGAAGTCAGCCAAGCGTGTAGTGTCAGGAAGGAAAAATGGATGTGAAGTGGAGGAAGAAAGGGCAAGCTGGAACCTGCAAGAATGGGCCCGAGTCCTTGGGGACAGATGAACCCACACAGGTGTCTCGCTGCTTTTAAGCTTCCAACTGCATTGTTAGAAGTAACCTGCAGGAGAAGCTGGTGAGCTTCATCCAGCAACTAAACACAGGGGCTGTAACACTGCCTTGTGCCCCGTGCACCTACCTTTCAAGTTTAAAAAGATGGCAACTGTTTCACTTTTGTCTTCTAGCTCTCAGGCGAGATGTCTCATGTAGACAGTGCTGCAGGGATGGGAATTCTGGAAAGCGTAGTTCCTGTTTAGCTAACTTGGCACATTAACAAATATGCTACACATACTAACTGGATTAAAATAAAACAGATGTAAAAGTCATGTTAGGGAGAGGACCAGATCCCTAGCCAGAGTAGAAATAATTTTAAGCACATAGTATGTGCTCAGTTATTATTAGTTAGTATTAGCTTTCTGGAGCTCTATGTTGAGTGCAGCTGTCAGTCATAAGGGACTTTGGACAACCAAGGAAGCCTAGAAAAAGGATCACAGAAGGAACCTAGGCAGAACCCAAACTGCTCACCTGACAGGTAATGCCCACTCTGACTACACCTGGCGCTAAAGCATGTGGCTAGCTCTCCCTGTACTGGTGGGCATCAGCCTTCTCTTCATTACACTCTTTTGCCTCCCATAGCCCTTGGAGCCATTGTTTGATTCACTCACTGCTGTGTTCACAGTGTTTGGTATGATGTCTGGTACATAGTAGGTGCTCAGAAAATATTTTTTGAATTAATCTGTGATAGGTACTGCATAAAGGTTATTCACTTAATAGCATCAATTTTGTGGAATAAGGTATGATTGCCATTTTATAGATGGGGGCATTGAGGGTCTAAAGAGTTTGCTAAACTTGTATAAAGTCAGACAGCAGGTGACAGAGGTTGAACTTATTTCTATGTAATTCTAAAGAATGTATTGGTTGGGATACGCTGTGTAGATCCCTGGTCGGCATTGCAATTATTTTTCTCACTGGTTTAGCCATCCGTTTCTTACGAGCTTTGTTTCTGTAACTCAGCATGGACAAGTGCAGATAAAGCTAGGAATTAGGCAGCATCGTTTGTGAACTCCTTTGGGCTGAGAGCCACAAATTCTATACTGTGACAAATTCACCAAACTGATCTTCTTATTGGTGTCTGCCTACATTGTCAGATGGCAGCTCTCTGTCTACAAACTTCAAAGGATGCAGTCTGCCTTACAGCATAGTAGGTGCTCCATAAATACTTGCGAAATGAAGGAAGGAAAGGCTAGATAACTGACTTTGTACATGTGTTAGAACACATGCCCTACTGATGCTAAGTCATTAGTAGCCTCTTCATTCATGAGGAACACAGGAAGCATGATTTCAGGTTTTAAATCATTGATTAGCTTGAGGCTAATCACCTAGTGAATGTTAGGCTCTAAGAAGGTGGGGTATAATCTGTCTGCAGTTGTCTGCAAATCTCCAGATGCTCTACACAGGTCCCCTGCTGAACCTTTAAAGGAACAAAGTGCATTTTCTACTCTCCTTTTTTTTTTTTTTTTTGCGGTACACGGGCCTCTCACTGTTGTGGCATCTCCCGTTGTGGAGCACAGGCTCCGGACGCGCAGGCTCAGCCGCTCCGTGGCATGTGGGATCTTCCCGGACCGGGGCACGAACCCGCGTCCCCTGCATCGGCAGGCGGACTCTCGACCACTGCACCACGAGGGAAGCCCACCTACTCTCCTTTCTTAAAGGAAGTATAGTTTCAGGCTGTGAATCATTAAGTGCCAGTAATACCCATAGCTATTTTATTCCAGTAAACCTTAAAAACAGTTGGTTTGCTTAGCAAACATTCAGCAGATAGAAAGCGTGCATTTTCCAAAGGGATCTTCTTTAGTACTTGATGATAAATGAGGTCCTGATGGAACAGTGCTGTAAGTATAAATGACCATCATTTTCTTCTTTATTCACCTGCTCTTCTACAATGCCTTTATGCAGAGAGCATTTTCATGTTATTGAGGGAGAGCTTTATCTGGTGACTAAGTGTCTGTCTGCAGATCACAAGAATGCCACTTCTAGGATGGCATGCATTTGAAAAATAAGATTATAGGAACCAAAGCAGAGATTATAGAGCCTTTTTGACTGGGATGAAAAAATAATAGCAGTTGCTTCCAAGGGCAAGAAAAGAGTGTCTCTTCTTAGAGAGATCACAGATGCTTCAGCTTCTAAGAATCGCTGCACAATTCTTCCAGGTTTCTCCAGACCCTTCACAAAGTGAGAGGCACTTGAACTTTGCCTTGAATCTTTCATGGTAGACCTTAGCCAAAAATATTAACATTCTTACCAGTACCGGACATATAAAGTTCTCCAAACAGTTTAGCAGATGAAGGCAAATTTTTGAATTGCTTCCCGGAATTCAAGATAAAAATCTTAGAATTTATAAATTGTTACTAGAGAATGAGTGTTTTTAGGATTAAATCACAATATAATGTTTTAATAGTCTGGGAGTCAAAGGTAAGTGATAGCCATACTTAGAATAGGTTGATGATATCATGTATGTTCATTTTTTTAATGGAAAATGTCTCACCATTCTTTAAAACAGAAATCTCCATAGTATTATGAATTAGTCATTTTCAAATTTTGTATTCTAGAAGATACAGAGGGGGTAGTTGGGTGAAGATGGGAAATAACTGTGGATGGTGGTCTAGCTCCAAACTCTTTAGCTGCCCAGCCTCTCTCTCCAGTGTGCTCAGCTAACCTAGTGTCCCTTTTTACCCAGTTTTAGATTGAGGTTCTGCCTAATATGTCATTTTATCAAAAGGTTCCTCTACTCAATAAGGAAGTTTAAGAATTAGTGATTGAGAGAAAAATGCAAAAGACTTAAATCTTCTTTCTTTCTCTTTTTTAAAATACTAGGATTGCAGAATTCTAGTGACAGATTTTAGTAAAAGAAGCAGTGTAAGAAATCCAGCAGACAGAAGTTAGATGACAGCCAAGTGGAATTAGGGAAGAAAGCCGGTCTTGGGCTTTGGTCCCAAGAAGGTCATTCGATCTCCCAGCTCAGGGACTTTTAGCCACGATAGTAGCTTGGTGGTTGCATATCATGTCAATTCTGATAGTAAAACATATCCACGAAGGGCCATGAAAAAGCACAACACCTGGATGACAGATTTGATTGAGTCAGTGCAAAAGAACTGACTAAAAGACAGACTATACTCTTGCCTATGCATAGAATGATTTTTCCTCCTCGAGGGAAAAAGGAATAAATGGTAGCTAATTCGTCACTTTGCACGGAAAGAGAAAATGAATCATGTACACAAAAAATTTCCCAGTTTTAGGGGAGTGTGCTGTCAAAATGGAAGATACCTCCTCAACCCGATGATTCATTTGCATTCTGTTTCTTCAGTTGCTTTATAACCTGCTGTATAAATATTTGGTCTTTGTTGCTCGGAAAGGGGAGCCATACATCTTCTGCATGAAAACTGTGAGAGGATGATTCGAGGTTCTAATTTGGTATTTAGCTGCTTATTCCATCACAGAGCTGACTTCAGTGGCTCTCATATCAAAGATGAGTAGGATGAAGGCTAGCTGAATAGCAATGCATTATATGCCCTAGCTGTATGATCGCAAACGTGACGTTGCCATTTTTAGAAGGGCCGTGCCCCATATCACTCTACGAAATCCAGGATTTCTAGGGTCTCAGAAAGTCCAGCTTCTTGAATTTTGACCACCATTTTGAAATATTGCTTATTGCATGTGAATTTAAAAATCTTTTCCACCAGCTTTATATCTCTATTTTATTCTTTAAGTTTATAGAAGGTAATCTTTCATGAGTATGCTAAATATATTCCTCCAGGAGAGTCCTTTACCAGGGCCTGCCTAAGATGACAAAATCATAAGCAAAGATAAGTGGAATGAATCTAAACAGCCTCTTGACTTCAGTAGCCTCTGGGTACAGATAAGTTCCCAGTGGTATTTGTATTTCCCACACTCTGATTCACCAGCTCAGACCTGCTGGTGTCCAGCACCCCACCCACTGGACAGTCTTCCAGAGAGTACTGAAAGTGTTGACGTGGCTTCTCTGCCAGCCACATTCCCGATGTAGTAGCCACCGTGTTTTTCTTCTCTTGCTCCTACTCCAGTGTTGGTGTCTTCTGCTTATGAATTCATTTGTTAGTGCCGCCCCGCTCCACTGCTGCCAGCACCCACCATGAGAACACTAAATGTTAAAAAAGTGATACGTCCTGAAACTCTGAAAGTATCTTGTCAAGGGATTCGATCAGAGATGTGTGACGTGAAAAAAATAGAGAGGATGGCCCTGCTCTCCAGTCGGTGTCACTTTTGTCTCATAGGCTACAGCTCTGTTGTGCTCTGCATCTCACAGGGTCTCATATGAGATCAGCCTCTTCTGCTGCTTCCTGTAACCTCTTCTCTGAAGGAGTGGCCCCAGTTTTCGGAGGTGGGTAGCCTTCCGCACACTAACCACTCAGTCTCTGGCCCAAGGATTTTGTGCATAAAACCTTCCTCTTTCCAAGTGCCTGTCCTCTCCATAACTGGACTTAGATGGAAACTGTGATCAGTGATTTCACTTATTCTCAGCTTTGACAGAGCAGATACCTCCCTTGGTTCCAGAATTTCACAAATATGTGATTTGAGGGCTCTTGAGCTCACCATATTAGAGGGCTGAAAGACACCGTACTTGGGTGAAACCCCAGGTGTGTTGAAGCGTCGTGTTATCTCTACAGAGGGGGTTTAGAGGAATTAGAATTAACTTGGGAAGCTTCAGAAAGGTAGTAACAAGTACCACTGGTGTTTATTGCAGTGCTTCATATTAGCTTTTGTTCACCTTCAAAGCATTTCTCCGTGCTGGCAATAACATTGAGAAATTACACACCAACGTGGAAACTGCTTTCCACGTTTTTCTTTTAACGATTTGTGCTTCTCATTGGGGCATGAATACCTTGGGTTCTGTCCGCATGGTGTTTCGGACAAGTTTCTTCAAACAGTGCCAGGATGAAGTGTACAGCCTGCTCAGCTGTGCACAGTAACCACACAGTGAGTCATTTTGTTCCAACTCACATGGCTTTTGTGGCTGTATTTAAAGCACAACTTGGAAGCCAGATTGTTGTGCTGAATATATTTTATCTCATTACATGGCCTTCATTTGTTCACACTAATTTCCTTTGGAAGGGAGTATGATAACCAATTCATCTTAGTCTTGACTGGCCTCTTTTGAACAGGGATAAGGGTGGTGAGGAGAGATGGGATGGGTCCAGACCAGACTGGTTCATGTAAGGAAAATGGTAGAAGGAACTGGGAATGATTACCCAGGTGGAGGGACTAGTCCAGTATGAGCCCTGTCTGTAAAGGACTGAAGAGATTTCATTTGGAAGACGGATTCCACCTAATCTGTGGAACTCTAGAGAGCAGGATATGGAACAGGAGATTAGAAGAAAATGAAGAAGAGTCAACTTGAGGTCAACGTAAGGCAAACTTTGTATATTAAGGGTTGATTGAAAAATAAATGGACTGTGTAATGAAGTGTTTGCTGCTCCATCAGTAGGAACATTTATCTAGCAGCTAGATGGTAAAGGGAGATGAAGTGCTACAGGAAGAATGGTTTAAGTTACCTCTAAGGTAACTTAGTTGCGTTAGTCCAGGATGCTATCATTCCGAGGCACCACCTGCTTCACTGAACCTTTCAGGAATTCTGTTAACATCGATCCCTTCCCAGTTTGACCACTCTTCGCACTGATTAGTACCTTATATCTTTGCCGTTGAGCACATTCGATTAAAAATTTTAATACATATTATACCTTCTTGTTATTTGATTGTTTTATATGCCTAGTATTTGTTTCTTCAATAATTATAAGCACCTTGAAAGTCAGGAAATTGTCATTCCTTTCTTTAGGCAAAATTTGTACTTGTTACGTTGCATTACATTTGAAGTAAGATTCCTTTTTTTTTTTTTTTAAGATCTAAGGCCATAATATTGTAAAAATGTGGTTGAATTTAGCACACATGCCATGAGTGGACAATTTTTGCATAGTCTCTGTTCACCATGCAAAATTCAGAAGCAAAGATACTAGGACCGTTAAAACAGCTTCCTTGGGGCTAATCTTTATTGGGCTCAGGAATATAGGTTGGAAATTCAAATCCAGGACAGATTCCGAGACGTTGCTGATAAGCTTTTAATGAGCATAATAAACCTCACAAAATTTCACAGTTAAAATGTTGGTCCTTTAGGATCACTTATCCAATGCCCTCATTTTATTAGGAAATCAAGGTCCAGAGACATAAGCGGCTTGCCCCAAGTCTCAGGGATAGTGAGTGGAAGGAAACCTGACCTTGGATCTTCTCATGCCTTTCCCAGAGTTGTGCCTTGTATTACTGTTGTGGTTTTCACAACTGGGAGCCCGTCACAGGCTTGGCATCACATTTTGGTGAAGCTGTAAATGTATGTCTGTAATAAATGGGGATATATACTGTCATCACAATAGGTATTTGGTTGCCTTTCAGCATCCGGTGTTATTGCACTGCTGTGACCAAGATTTTATATCCACTTAACAGATAATTCATTTTCATTTCTACTGTGTGCCAAGCACTAGGCCAGGTGCTGAGAATCCAGTGTTCTCGATGGCATTAAGGCATGCTTCTTGGCTCTTACATCTGCTGACTGTTCCCAGTGCTACATGTATCATGAAGTCTAGTCAAATCAGTATCCCACATGACAGGTAGCTCTGCCGCAGTGATAGCCGTATCCTTGATTACAGGCAATAAAGAAAAATGAAGATGATAATTTAATGACCAAAATAGACTCTGCTGTATAACTTTATGTGTAATAGTTACACAGATGTTTTCAAACATCGCCAGACTTACTTTTTATATATGTATAACTTTATATAGTTGTAAATTATATATAATTATATATACATATATAATCATTGTAGTTATGTATTGAGTTCTTGCAAGTATTCTTCAATAGATTCTGATATGACAGTTCATTTTATTGGAGAGAAGTGTTCCTCTCCTTCACATAATTTGTTCCCTACAAAAGGTGGAAGGAATTTCTATGCCTACAGTGCTACCACCTGGCCGTAAATTCAATTAACTATTCGTGTGGCTTACCAGCTTTGAAACCCAGGCAATTCTTAGCAAATGTTTAGTTTGAAGGAATGTGCATTATTTCACATTTTGACCCCTGGGTATTTGTTATGACATTCTTTCAAATTTGCATAATTCACAGTTCCATAAAATTAGACTACAATGTTTTCTCAGGAGGGTGGAAAACAAAAAAAAGTTGGAACCTTTGAGCAGGTGGTGTAAATATTCAGGAAAAGTAGAAGATGTAATCCTTGTTCTTAAACCGCTTCAACTCTGTTAGGAAAATCAGACAGATGCATGTAAAGCACGTGAGTACAGTCCAAAGCAGTGTCAGCCTTTTTGCCATTATTCTCCCCAAGAGCTTTTTTAGAAATTTTTTCCAATTGCCCCCCACTCCATGGAAATTTTATACCACAGATCTGCTGTATATCTGTCTATGTACTGTCTGTGTATCTGTGCTTCATACACAATTAGAGTAAGATTTTTCATTCTCCAAGAACCAGTTTTCATCCCCTTAGGGGTATTATTTCCCCCACTGAGAATGCATGATTTAACATAATACATGTCTAAATATATGGTAATAAAATAAAACAGGGATTAACTACATATAAGGCCCTGAAAGATCAGAGTAGTAGACATAGGGCCTGGATGAAAATATATAAATCAATGGCTACAGATGAAATCTGCAAAATCAAAATTAACCAATACTTAATTAAATATCTATGAAACAATATAGTACCAATTTCATGTGTTGTTCCATGTTAAGCTCTGAAAAATTGGATTACGTTTGAAAACAATTTGTAAGTTAGATTTTCTCACTCACTTCTTAATAATCCCTGAGCCTGAATCAGATTCTCAAGGAATGAGTCAATCATGTATCAAATGAGTTACTCATAACCAAAGTTCAAAAGCTGAATTATTTAAACCATTGCAAAAACTTCATAGCAAAATATATATATATATATATATATATATATATATATATATATATATATATATTTATTTATTTAAAATGGGGCATGGGTGCATTTA
>NW_021703768.1:131545376-131619918 GCF_005190385.1 Monodon monoceros
TTATTTAAAATGGGGCATGGGTGCATTTAATATGTGTGACATAATGTCGGGTGGCACTTCTAAAAATAGGCTTGGGAAGGCTTCCTTATGAGAGTGAAAGCTGAGTCACACCTTGACTGCGCTGTGGGTACGGTGCACCAAAATTGGTACATGGAAGAGAGAGAGCAACAGGAGAAAAAGCAAAGAGGAGGCAGCTCGGTTTGGGCATAAGTGGTTGGTATCTTTATATATATGTTAAAGAAAAATACTTGACAGAATTAATTATCTTCAGTTAACTAGCCCTTTTTACAAAGTCCCAAAGGCCATATGTCATTGTACAAACTGAGTTCTTAGCAAGTGTGAAACATACAAAGATGCACACACAGACCCACCCTGGAAGCAAAGAAAATAAGTGCCATCTTTTGCTGTTTCCCGACAGCATCCTGTTACTTCCCTTGAGCCCTTGTTTAAGGCTATTTTTAATTAGGGGAGTTTTGGGAAGAAGTGAAAAATCTTATGATCGATAACAAAAGATAAAACAGAAGTTGAGTGTGATATTTCTTTCAGAAATAACTCTTGGGTTTATTCTGCTTATGTTTTAGTAGATTAGTGTTTGTTTTAAAGTTCCTAAAATCTTAAGTTATGATTTTTAGTATAGCTTGACATGAGGTCTCTGATCTTCACTTTTAACCGTAGGTTGCCCCAGTTCCCTGGTTATCATGGGTGGTGATAATCTTCTTTTTGACAGATGGAGTGTAGGAGTTGTCCCAAGTTGAACTTGGTTTTATTATGAATATCAGGTCTGTATTGATCTTCATTTTTCCAACCTCATTTCTTATTTCAAGTTGCCTCTGGGAGATCTGTAATATTAGAGCTAAGGTACAAAGGATGCATTGTTGTTGAGAAAAGTCTGGAAAGTTTACTGTGGTTATGTTTCAAATTTACATTCACAGAATTTCAGGGAAAGGAACTTAAACTGAATTACAATGTTGGTACAGTAACACCTTGCACTTATGGGACATTCAGACTTCTTCAGATTTCATTGTTGTCACCTCATAGGCTTCTTACAAAGGTCCACAGGAGTAATTTGTATGTTCTAGAATCATTGAAAGGTAAGCAGGAAAGTGAAATGACTTGCCTACAATTACCTAGCTAGCCTATCACTTGGCTTCCTTCTATTTTCTTTTGCTTAAACTGGGATCTCGTGCTCTTTTATAACTTCTCTTAGTGCTTTTGTCTAGGGGGAAGGGGAGCATTGTTGTTATTTTATTTTATTTAATTTATTTACTTTTTACTTTTCTCCTTGTCTTTTTAAAAAGTACATATATGTATTTTTTTGGGGGGGGGACACAAATCAAGCCTTGGTAAATTTAAGGAAATTGAAATCATATCAAGTGTCTTTTCCGACCATAATGCTATGAGACTAGATATAAATTACAGGAAAAAAACTGTAAAAAATAGAAACACATGGAGGCTAAAAAATACACTACTGAATAACCGAGAGATCACTGAAGAAATCAAAGAGGAAACCAAAAAACACCTAGAAACAAATGACAGTGAAAACACGACAACCCAAAACCTATATAGGATGCAGCAAAAGCAGTTTTAAGAGGGAAGTTTATAGCAATACAATCCTACTTCAAGAAACAAGAAACATCTCAAATAAACAACCTAACTGTACACCTAAAGCAATTAGAAAAGGAAGAACAAAAAACTACCAAAGTTAGCAGAAGGAAGGAAATCATAAAGATCAGATAAGAAGTAAATGAAAAAGAAATGAAGGAAACAGTAGCAAAGATCAATAAAACTAAAAGCTGGTTCTTTGAGAAGATAAACAAAACTGATAAACCGTTAGCCAGACTTACCAAGAAAAAAAGGGAGAAGACTCAGATCAACAGAATTATGAAATGAAATGAAAAAGGAGAAGTAACAACTGACACTGCAGAAATACAAAGGATCATGAGAGATTACTACAAGCAACTATATGCCAATAAAATGGACAACCTGGAAGAAATGGACAAATTCTTAGAAAAGCACAACCTTCTGAGACTGAACCAGGAAGAAATAGAAAGTATAAACAGTCCAGTCACAAGCACTGAAATTGAGGCTGTGATTAAAAATCTTCCAAAAAACAAAAGCCCAGGACCACATGGCTTCACAGGCAAATTCTATCAAACATTTAGAGAAGAGCTAACACCCATCCTTCTCAAACTTCCAAAACATACCAGAGGGAAGAACACTCCTAAACTCATTCTACGAGGCCACCATCACCCTGGTACCAAAACCAGACAAAGATGTCACAAAAAAAGAAAACTACAGGCCAATATCACTGATGAATATAGATGCAAAAATCCTCAACAAAATACTAGCAAACAGGATCCAGCAGCACAGTAAAAGGATCATACACCATGATCAAGTGAGGTATCCCAGGAATGAAAGGATTCTTCAATATACACAAATCAATCAATGTGATACACCATATTAACAAATTGAAGGAGAAAAACCATATGATCATCTCAATAGTTGCAGAAAAAGCTTTCAAGAAAATTCAACACCCATTGATGATAAAAACTCTCCAGAAAGTAGGCATCGAGGGAAACTACCTCAACATAATAAAGGCCATATATGACAAACCCACAGCCAACATCCTTCTCAGTGGTGAAAAACTGAAACCATTTCTGCTAAGATCAGGAACAAGACAAGGTTACCAACTCTCACCACTATTATTCAACATAGTTTGCAAGTTTTAGCCACAGCAATCAGAGAAGGAAAAGAAATAAAAGGAATCCAAATTGGAAAGGAAGAAGTAAAACTGTCACTGTTTGCAGATAACATGATACTATACATAGAGAATCCTAAAGATGCTACCAGAAAACTACTAGAGCTAATCAATGAATTTGGTAAAGTAGCAGGAGACAAAATTAATGTATAGAAATCTCTTGCATTCCTATACACTAATGATGAAAAATCTGAAAGAGAAACACTCCCATTTACCATTGCAACAAAAAGAATAAAGTACCTAGGAATAAACCTACCTAAGGAGACAAAAGACCTGTATGCAGAAAGCTGTAAGACCTGATGAAAGAAATTAAAGATAATACAAACAGATGGAGAGATATACCATGTTCTTGGACTGGAAGAATCAACATTGTGAAACTGACTGTACCACCCAAAGCAATCTACAGATTTCATGCAATCCCTATCAAACTACCAATGGCATTTTTCACAGAACTAGAACAAAAAATTTCACAATTTGTATGGAAACACAAAAGACCCCAAATATCCAAGGCAATCTTGAGAAAGAAAAACGGAGCTGGAGGAATCAGCCTCCCTGGCTTCAGACTATACTGCAAAGCTACAGTAATCAAGACAGTATGGTACTGGCACAAAAACAGAAGTATAGATCAATGGAACAGGATAGAAAGCCCAGAGATAAACCCATGCACATATGGTCACCTTATCTTTGATAAGAAGGCAGAATATACAACGGAGAAAAGACAGCCTCTTCAATAAGTGGTGCTGGGAAAACTGGACAGCTACATGTAAAAAAATGAAATTAGAGCACTTCTTAACACCATACACAAAAATAAGCTCAAAATAGATTAAAGACCTAAATGTAAGGCCAGACACTCTAAAACTTTTAGAGGAAAATATAGGAAGAACACTCTATGACATAAATCACAGCAAGATCCTTTTTGACCCACCTCCTAGAGAAATGGAAATAAAAACAAAAATAAACAAATTGAACCTAATGAAACCTAAAAGCTTTTGCACAGCAAAGGAAACCATAAACAAGATAGAAAGACAACCCTCAGAATGGGACAAAATATTTGCAAATGAAGGAACTGACAAAGGATTAATCTCCAAAATATACAAGCAGCTCATGCAGCTCGATATCAAAAAAAAACAAACAACGCAATCCAAAAATGGGCAGAAGACCTAAATAGACATTTCTCCAAAGAAGATATAGAGATTGCCAACAAACACATGAAAGGATGCTCAACATCACTAATCATTAGAGAGATGCAAATCAAAACTACAATGAGATATCACCTCACACCAGTCAGAATGGCCATCGTCAAAAAATCTACACACAATAAATGCCGTAGAGGGTGGAGAAAAGGGAACACTCTTGCACTGTTGGTGGTAATGTAAATTGATACAGCCACTATGGAGAACAGTTTGGAGGTTCCTTAAAAAACAAAACTACCATACGACCCAGCAATCCCACTACTGGGCATATACCCTGAGAAAACCATAATTCAAAAAGAGACATGTACCACTATGTTTATTGCAGCACCATTTTTAATAGCTCCGACATAGAAGAAACCTAAGTGTCCATCGACAGATGAATGGATAAAGAAGTTGTGGCTCATATATACAATGGAATATTACTCAGCCATACAAAGAAATGAAATTGAGTTATTTGTAGTGAGGGGGATGGACCTAGAGCCTGTCATACAGAGTGAAGGAAGTCAGAAAGAGTCAAACAAATACCATATGCTAACACATATATATGGAGTCTAATAAAAAGAAAAAAAGGGTTCTCATGAACCTAGGGGCAGGACAGGAATAAAAACGGAGATGTAGAGAATGGACCTGAGGACACGGGGACAGGGAAGGGTAAGATGGGATGGAGTGATAGAGTTGCACTGACATATTTACACTATCAAATGTAAGATAGATAGCTAGTAGGAGGCAGCTGCATAGCACAGGGAGACCAGCTCAGTGCTTTGTGACCACCTAGAGGGGTGCGATAGGGAGGGTGGGAGGGAGATGGAAGCAGGAGGGGATATGGGAGCATATGTATATGTGTAGCTGATTCACTTTGTTATAAAGCAGAAGCTAACACACCATTGTAAAGCAATTATACTCCAATGAAGATGTTAAAAAATAGTGCAGACATTTTGAGCAGTTCCAGTTCTCATATAATATATGGAAAATCAGTCATTATACATAAAAGGCTGCTTGCATTTGAATTTTACATTTTGGCCGTAACTTTCTCTTCTAACCCCTAGACATGCACCCCTGTCATTTGCAGTGATCTTTGGTTGGTTACACATCTCACCTCTAAACTCCATTTGATCATGGCCAATTGGAGAACTTTTTACCCATTACTACTTGAGAGGGATTACCTTGTCTTCCTCCGGGGAATAGGGCCACGTGAGGGGCTGCCTTTGTTGTCCCCTGTTGTTAAATGAAGTTGCTGGTGGTATAGACCCACCTCGCAGTACTGGTGAGGAGAGAATGGAAGTTGGTTGCATGTGAAACATTGAACATAGGGTCTTGCCCATAGTAAGTAAACGATTTAATGCTAACTCTTCTCATTAGACTTAGATTTTTGGTACTTAGAATAATGTTATCAAGCAAAGTTGAGGATTGAGATTTGAGAATTAAGGGATGTATTTTTAATGGAAACATCACCTGCTGCCTAGGCAAGTGGAAAGTAAACTTTTCTAGATAGTAAATAAAATGTCCCTGGGAACTTTGCTCCTAGAAATACTGAGATACCAGGCTGAAAGATAGCACCTCAGGAGAGGACTCACCCTTCTCACACAGCAGAGAGCCTGCTCTGGTGGAAAGATGGCCAAAAGTGTGTGCCTCTATGAAGGTTGGCTGTGAGATGCGTCTATTCCCAAAGGAGGCCTATTTTTTTTAAGGGGTCGAGCTGTTCTAACGTCACCACTAATAAGACTTTTTCAAAGAGCCTATGGGCTTTTTTCAGTGTGTCGGGTTGCAGAGGAAAATTCTCTTGAAGTAAGAATTAATGGTGTTATTTACTTTGTTAGGAATGTCATATGTTTGCGTTATATTTTTTGTCTACCTTTCTCTTGATCTCTAATGCATAGCTGATCTCTAATGCCTGGGGGGCATTTGCCAGATGGTCACATGTTGCAAATTGTCCACATTTTTATTCAGGTGATTCTCTTTCATATTTCACCCCCCTCAAAAGAATCAAAAATATACTAGCTCAGGAGATACACATTCTGACATGAATGTGCCTCTCTTTTAAACAAAAGAAAGAAAATAGTAATAATGGTCTTCTGAAAACTCACCAATAAATATAGTTGACCAGAATAGAGTTTAAAAGTGGATGAAGTGATATGATATAGTATATCCTGGAAATTGTGAGGCCACATACTTCTAGAACATCAAACTTGCCTTTTCTACCTCATCTCTACCTAATAGGAACAAAGTAGTGGAAGAGGGAGGTGAATTAATCCTTGGTTAGATCCAGTTAGTGCCTGCCAATAACCACTGGGTTTCCATTCCTGATCTAGTTTCTGTCTCAGGCTTCCCTTCTGTGTGATGCCTAGAGTCAACAGTTGCCTAAATTTCCACGTTTTATTTTCTCCCTTCTCCTCCATAGACTGGCTTGGTTAGTAAGTATATACGTTCTCTCATTATCTTTCCTGTTTGAAGCACATGCTTTAAGAGGTGAAGAAGAATAAGACTGAAGTTGGTTCCTGTAAAAAGCTTCTAGCTTGCTGACATGCATTGCTTCCACAGAGTAGTCTCCTGGTCACTGTTTTGAAGTTTATTTTTAGATAACGTTAATAAAACACTAGCCAGTTTGAATTCATTTTCCACTTTGCAAAAGAAACCACTGGGTTGGCAGGCATTGAGAGAGCTAAAAAGAACATAGGACAGATCAGAATAGAATTTTGGAGCTGGAAGTGGACCTAAACATCGTCCAATCTAATCCTTTCTTACCGCAGGCAAAGACATGTAAGTTCAAAAAAGTTAAGTACCTCCCTCAAGGTCACATCACTAGTATATGGTTGAGCTGCGACATGAACACCTATTTTTCCACTTGTTGACCAGTGTTTTTCCACTGTCAAAAAGAATTATAATGCAACAGGCAGGACCAAGTGTATAAAACTTCCATTCCAGAGAGGGATTTGCCTCAGATGAAGTTTACTTAGCAATTCTAGTCTGTCCTCCTTAATTATTGTCATTAATTTGTATTTATTGATTCCTCTGTTGGGTAAACTGTTTCACTGCACAAGCTGGTATTATAAGCCCTCTTAGAGATTACACACTGAAAAGGGCAAAATGACAAAATGTGGCTATAATTTAAAAAACCTTGTTTTCCAGAACTTTACCAACATTCCTCTTACCTTCTAAAATAGATCATTCATTGTGGCAGTCAATTCAACACCAGGAACAAGAGTGTTGGAAGGATGAGAAACTGGTTTCTTTTCCTTTCCCTTTCTTCTTTTCATTATTACCTCCTTACCCTTTCAAACTCTGCTTTGTTACTTCTTTCAAAGGATGGATTGACTAGGTTACTGATTTATTCAACAAATATTTGGTGAGTGACTACTGTGTGCCGGTCTTAGGCTGAACTCTGGGAAACAGAGAGAAAATACTGAGTTCCTGCCTATAAGGGACTTACCATCTAGCATAGGGAAGGGGAGACCCAAGGCAGAGTGACCAACTAGGACCAAATGGCAATAGCAGTTTCCTGTCTTTTTCACGGCGTGACATACCCAGAAAATGATAATATTGTATGACAAATGGCAGGACCCTGTTGGTAATTTGGAAGCCTGGAGGAGTTATTCTTGGATAGATACAAATGAGTGGTGTGTCCTGGCTACCTCAGGCCAGCCCAGGGGTGAGATGATCAACTTCTAGCTCTGGCTTGCTGGTTGGGATGCACTGCAACAGTCTTGGGAGAGGAGTTGTTTTCCTGAACTGCGGAAGTTATAGTAAAAATGGAGGAAAAAAGGTGAACCTGAAAGATATTTGGGAAGTAGAATTGACATGACTTGGTGAGTGGCTGAGATATGGGGAAGAAGCCAAGGATGGTTCCTAACTGTCTGACCTGATCACCTGGGTGTATGATGGTGCCATATACTAAGATGGGGAATATTGCAGGAGGTGGAAAAGGAGAAGGAAGAAGCCACGAAGAGCCTTGAATTAGGCCCTTGGATGAAGTGCAGCCAGGTTCCAACCAACGTGACTGGGACCAGAGCGTAGAGAGTAGGCTGTAGCCGGAGCTGGGATGAGTCTGGCCTGGTGTAAACTCTGCTCAAGCCTGACAAATTAAGGAAAAAACTGTCTTGACATGACTATTTTTTATATGGTTTCTAATTAAAGAGTAAAGTTTTAAATAACGAAAAAATAGTTTTTATAAGTTTATAGGAGGTTATGGTGAGTTTTCTTTTGATGGTTCCTTGAGATAGAGACTCTGAGATGGAGAGTTGAATGCAGAAGATTTATTGGGAGTTCCCATAGGAGATAATCCAGTAGAGAAGTGATGAGAGGAGGAATGGACAAAGGGAAGAGCAGATGTGAAATGAGAAGTCAGCCGATTCAGTCAGGAGCTCTGGAAGGCACTTCGTAGTACTGAACACTGAGGCAGGAGGGCCTGGTCTTTTTATCCGCACATTAACCAGTCCTTTTCTGTGGCTGCCTTCTGGAAGAGGGCATAACCTTGAATGATGCAGTTCTCTGAGAAGGAGAGCAATGTCCAGTGAGGGACACAGCTGTGAGCCGTCAGCAGCCGGTATTCGGAGTAGCTAAGGAGAGTGGGATAAAAAAAAAAAAAATCCCGCAAGGACTCAGAGGCAAAAAATATACAAATCAATTATCACTGCAAAGTAAAGGAGCTGTTGCAGTGGAGGATTCCTGGACTGAATGTCAATATTATGACACAGTATGAGTGTGTTTTGTGTTTGGTAATTGCAATCATTGTTGCTTTTGTTGTGGTCATCCATTTACAATGCTTGGTGTCAGTTTATTTATCTCTTGTAAAAATAAAAGACAGTCTGTGTGTGTGTGAAAAAAAAAAAAAAAAGGAGAGTGGGATAGCTAGGCCAACTCTTATGAAGGGATCTGGGTGTATCCACCCAGATCCACCACTCTGGTAAGGGAAACTTTCTGGGACGCAATCTGTCTATGGGTCTGAAGGTAAGAAGAGAAGTCTGGATTGGAGAGGTGAACTTGGCATTCACTACTGTGGAGAAGATAGTTGAGGTCATGGGTATGATAACAGTGTAAAAAGAAGAGTTAGAACAGAACCTTGGGCAATACCAAAACTTAACAGGTAAGCTGAAAAAGGGAGCCCAGGACATGAAGAAAGAATGTCTGAGGAGGTTGGAAACTCAAGGGATATTGGTCATTGGAGCCAGGGAAAAAAGGGCACATCCACAGTATACGGTATTGCAAATGAACCTATCTATGAAACAGAAACAGAATCACGGACATAGAGAACAGACTGGTGGTTGCCACTGGGGAGGGGCTTGGGGGAGGGATGAGTGGGAGGTTGGGATTGGCAGATATAGGCTTTTATATGGAATGGATAAGCAGCAAGGTCCTACTGTATAGTACAGGCAACTATATTCAATATCCTATGATAAATCATAATGAAGAAATATAAAAAAAGAATGTGTATATATATGTATGTATTTACATACATATATATATATAAAACTGAATCACTTTGCTGTACAGCAGAAATTAACAAAACATTGTAAATCAACTATACTTCAATAAAACAAATATTGATTAAAAAAAATACAGTATTGCAGGAAGGCCTTGAAAATGTCAGGTGGATTTAACAACTAAGGACCGGTTGTGATTTGAGGGAAAGCAGGAGTTCTGGAGGCAGAAGCCAGATTGTAGTAGGTGAAGGTAAGAGCAGAAACTGAGAATGAGTGACGCAGTATGTGCAGACATCTTTATTAAGAAGTTTATCTCTTGGGCTTCCCTGGTGGCGCAGTGGTTGAGAGTCTGCCTGCCGATGCAGGGGACACGGGTTCGTGTCCCGGTCCGGGAGGATCCCACCAAAAAAAAAAAAAAAAAAAGTTTATCTCTTAAGGAAGGAGGGTGGCGTGCAGCAGAGGGAGAGCACAGGAGGGAAAATGTTTCACCTTGTTTTACTTTATTTTAGGAAGGGAGAGATTTGAGCATGTGTGTGTTGATTGGGGAGTAGCAGTAGGGGACTAGTGGGCTGAGAATCTGAAAAGAGATGGAGGCGAAATGAGGAGGTTGAAGAGCAGGCGGGGGTCAGGCTCAGAACGCAAACGGAGTGTGAAGCCTCAGAGTATTTTAGCTGCTTAAGTTAGAAAGAAAACTCACAGAGAGAGCAGCCCTTTTGAGAAAGATAATAAATGTTGGTTATATCAACAGATGGAATTTGATTCAAATGCCCCATAATCAGAGACATTGCTGAAAAGTATCCACACATGTATAAACCTTCTCTGAAGCCACTGGAAAATACTTAGAAAATTCACTAAGCTTAAAGGGGCAGGGATGAGAATGCAACCTATAGTAGCTTCTCAGTCGCCCTTCAGCTAGAACGATTGAGCTCATTTTAACACGTATGCTTTGAGCACCTAGCATGTGTAAAGACTACAGACAAAGACATATACTGTGGAAAGATCAGTGGACTTGTAGTTGGGACACGAGGTACACTCCTAATTTTCCCTGAAAGTCCTCAATAAATTAATTTCTTTTGTGAAACAGTTTTCCTCCTTAAATCAAAACTATCATCTCTGGTGTTTGAAAATACTAGCTCTATGAGTTTGGCAAGTAGTCAACCTTTCTGGTCCTCTATTTCCTTATCTTTAATATGTTGTTTGTTGACTGCTAGGCCTCCTTTGAGTTTTCATGCTTTCGGTTTATAAGAGGAGGTCTTTGAGGTATGACCTGGAAAGAAGACTGTTGCTAGACATGAATTGTCCCCACTTCTCATCACATGAATTGATACCATTTGATGAGGTTTACAGAAGTTAAGTGACCTGCAAAGGTCCCACCGTTGGACCTTGAGCGACATAGCAGGAACTTGGCTGAATTCCCATCTCCCATTTGAGTCCTTATCCGTTATTCTCAAGCTTCTGTACCTAGGTGAGCAGAATCCTGGGAATGCTGAGAATACCCACAGCAGTAGAGTAAGCATGGGCTGTCTCCCTAAGGGCAATTCATTTATGTGGTGTTCATGGTTTTAAAACATTATTTTTGTATTAAAATTTAAAATGGCTTAATAAAGAACAGAATATAAAATTCAAGTAAAAATGAAGTTGCCAAGGAATTTGGTAGTTTACAAAATTACATGTGGTAAGTACTTTCTGAAGTTTATATGTACATGGGTATTTTTCAGCACTGCCTTTCGGGTTACAATCCCAGACTCTGGGTTTACTTCTCTCTCCCTTGCTAGTGAAAATATTTTGCTGCAAAAGCTTGCAAGTATTTTCAACCAAACTGCAGTATTTTCAGCCCCCAAAGAAAAGTAAGTTGTAGACAAGGAGGGCATGCGAGGTTGACTATTTCATCTGGAAAGACAGATAAATCACCAGAGGCTGCAGCCCAATCAATGCCCACTGAGAAATTTGGACATGAGACAATGCCCCAGTGCTCCAGTGGGTAATGAACAAATGCGTACAGTGGTGACGAGATCGATTTCTTGATGATTCCTATTAGCATAAGCATACAGCATGAAACATAGTTATTATTTGGGACAAGACAGGACACGAGTAGGTGATAAGACAACTCTAATGTGGGTTCTCACAGTGGATGGAGGTAACACTATTCAGGTGCTCTTCAGTAAGGGCTTTGTATTTATATACTTTTATTTCATCCTTTGAACTTTTTGTATGTATGTATGTATGTATATATGTACTTATTTATTTATTTATGGCTGTGCTGGGTCTTAGTTGCGGCATGTGGGATCTTCGTTGCGGCATGTGGACTCTTAGCTGCGGCGTGCAAACTCTTAGTTACGGCATGCATGCGAGATCTAGTTCCCCGGCCAGGGATCGAACCTGGGCCCCCTGCGCTGGGAGTGCAGAGTCTTACCCGCTGGACCATCAGGGAAGTCCCTTGTGTGTTTTCTAAAGTGCATAATATAAAAATATAATAGTACATGTGTAATTTACCACAAAGTGTGCATATTAGGGGTATATATTCAAATTTATTTTATTAATGGGGTGCATTATCCAAAAGGTTTAAAGACAGATCTCTGAAATACCTTTCTGGGCTTTGATAGGAAATTAGTGGAGCCTCAATCTTTTGTCCAGTACTAATGATTAAGATCAGAAGTTGTTGGAATTTGAACCACAAAAACTGATTTCTTACTTCAGCAAACAGGGCTGGAGAATGGCAAAGCTGACCATTCATATTTATTTATTTCATGCTCTTTACATAGTAAGCTCCTTGTGAATGGACATTTCCATTCACAGGCCCTTGGAAAAACCATCACTGGATTGATATGTTAACGTGACAGGCCCTGCAAACTGAGGAATGTCATTGCTCTTTCAATTAAAATTCCAGAGAAGCAAGAAAAGGCATCAAGGAAATTGGACAGACGGAGTTGGCTAATGCAAGCAATATTTCTTTACCAGGAGCACTTAGTATTTGTTTAGTGCCTTTTATTTTAGCAATTTGCTTTTTTTCCCCCCTAGTAGGGAGTTATTTACCTGTTTTAACGAGTAAGCTGATCATTATTTTCTTTATGCAGCACCTTATAGGTTATAGAACAATTTTATGATATTTGATACTCACAAACACCCTTTTAGATAAATAGGATCAATTTAGAATCCCATCACTACGGGTGTGGAAACTGAGTCGTAGAGAAATTAAGGGCCTCATTTAAATTTAAACCTAAGTCCTTAGAGCCCTTGACTGGGGTGTTTCCCAGTGTATCACACACAGGGAAAGAGCAGTGCAGGTTAGATGATTAAGAAAGTATTCTCTGGTGAGACAAAAACAACAACAACAAAAAACCCTCAGCTTTTATCCCATAGTCCAACCCTTCCTTTCCCTTGCTCTTCTTGTAAATTGTCTTCCTTTGGATATAGAAAGAAAACAGTATAGTTTAAAGCAGTCCGGAAGAACTTTCCCATTTTTATCCAACCCAATCATGTATAGCCATAGCACACCTGGGAGGAAATATGAATCACTGATGCACAAAGGAAGATAAAACAAGAGTGAGGCTGCTGACAGAGGACCAGAGCCTGGGGTGTGAGGAAAGGACCTGATTTAGCTAAAGAGAGTTTTGGAAAGATGAAGGAAAGGACTTACTACTTGCGGCAGAAGAACTTTGATCACAGCTGATCATCAGCCTCTTTATACCTGTTTCTTCTCTTCCACGTCTTTTAAACAGGTACTGAGTGCTTAGCCAGAAAGAGGCGCATGGAGGGATACCCAAGAAGAGGTCTTAGACTTTCAAGAGAAGGACATTGAGTTGGGGAGATAAAACATGAAAAATGTGAAGTAGGCAGAAAACCAACAAAGGCAAAGTAGAGTAGTAGAGGAAGGAACCATAAGTCTGGAGTTAAAATATATGGTTTCAAACAGTACTAACTGTGTTAAGCACTAGTTGAGTAGCTGGTCCTACGTCCTTCTGAGTAACTGAGCCTCTCTCTAGGTTAAGGAACAAATTGAATTAGGCTCTCCAGAATTTATTTTAGTTCCAAATGTTCATGATTTATTCTTCAATAAACCTAAATCAGTTGTACATGTAAAAATATTGAGAAAATGCAAGAGAGTACGTTGGATTTCTAGAAGGTTTGTAAAAATGCTGGTATGTTTTGTGGGTCCCTTCCTATGTATGTGGCGATGACCCTCTGTAAGGAAGGCTTTGAGGATGGTTAAACTTGCGAATAGGCTGGAGTTAGCAAGGATTTAATGAACCGGGAGTAGAGTTGTGCCCATCCCTGACTGAATTTTTACCAGTCCTTAGCAAAATGAAGAAATTATAAAAATTATATTTAAATTTTAATCATATTCTAAGTTTATTTCCAACCTACACTGGTGCTAAAATATTCTTTCCTTTATAAAATCATGGTGAGAGTAATAAAACACACACACACACAACACACATATAATTATTATTTCCTAGAAAATAAAAGAGGCATCTGTTCCCCGTCCCCCACCTTCAGGTTACTGAGCTCCCTTAGGCTACTAACATCTTCCTACTGAACTCGCTTCAGTGGTTTTTCATTGACAAAGTAAAGGCCAAACCCTCATGTAGTGTATAAGTTTCATTAAGCTGCTGTAACAAAGTATCACACACGGAAGTGGCTTAAAACAGTAGAAATTTATTCCCTCACAGTTCTGGAGGCGGGAAGACTGAAATCAAGGAGTCAGCAGGGTCATGCTGTCTCCGAAGGCTCTAGGGGAGGATCCTTCCTTCCTTCTTCCTAACCTCTGGTGGTTGCTGACAGTCCTTGGCAAGCTTTGGCTTGTGGAAGCAGCACTTAATCTCTGCCTCCATTTTCACCTGGCCTTGTGTGTGTGTATCTGTGTCTTCATTGTCATTTTCCCTCTGTGTCCAAATTTCTCTCTTCTTTTAAGGATACCAGTCATTGGATTATATGCCCGTCCCCCCATCCAGTATGAGCTTACCTGAACTAGTTACATCTGCAGAGATACTATTTTCCAATAAGTTCACATTTCAAAGTGCTGGGTAGACATGAATTGTGAGGAACATTATTCAACCCAGTGTATCTGGCATGAAAGATTCTTCGCAAGTTTGTGCATAGTCTCTTAGACCTCATCTTCCAACCACTTCATCCGATTCATCATATATTTTCGCCACCTGTTGCTGCTTCAGGATGGATGCTAGACCTGGTTCCAAATGAAGCATTCTCTGAATACAGCAAATATTGAGATAACACATATTTCAGCAAAAGAATAGTCTTGAAACTTATGTTGTTCAGGGAGTTTGAAGAGAGACATGTATTTTGTTTAATTATTTTAGTGGAACAAATTGGTGAGTAAAATGAAAGTAAAGGATATACCTTTTTTTCCTGAAGAAAATAAAGATACCCTGAGGCCTCATAATTCCTTTTCCTAATAAATGAGTCTAAGGAGAAAAGTCAGAGAAATAGAAAATAATTTGTGTGCTAAGGTGTTCTGTAGGGAATTATTTTCAATAACAAAAAATGGAAAACAAAGCAAATAGTCCATGGTAGGGAATGTTTAAATAAATAGGAGTGTATACATTTCTGTACCCATTAAAATTTAGGCCTTTAAAATTTTGTTTTTAAAAAGCAAGTTAACAGTCAGAAATATTTACAATAAAATTTTAAATAAAAACCTAGAAACCTAGAATTAAATCCCAATTATTTAAGGCAGAGGTTCTCAACCAAGGGTGATTTTGTCTCCAGTGCACACGTGTGGTGTCTGGAGACACTTTTGTTATTACCGCTGGCGAGAGGAGGACCTGCTTCTGGCATCTAGTGGACAGAGGTCAGGGATGGTGCTAAACATTCTGTAATGCACATGACAACTCCCCAAAACAACAAAAAATTATCCAGCCCAAAATGTCGATATTGCCATGGTTGAGAATCCTTGATTTAAAACATATAACTGCCTTACCTTTGCCTTTCTGTCCCTCTTCTTTAAAACAGAAATAATAATATCTACTTCATAGGGTTGTGGTAAGAATTAAGTTAGGTAATACAAGTAAAACACTTAGAACAGTGACTGGAGCATGGTTAATCATGCAGTAAGTGTTACTTATTGTTAGCTATTATCTGTCACAGTGCAAAGAAAGAGAGGAAATATACCAGAATATTGCAGTGACAACATTACAGGTGCTGTCAGTCAAAGACCATTGGGGTCACATCGGTAGCGGAACAAGTCACAGCCAAGGAGGACAGACACCATGGAGAATCATGGGGTGTCTTAGCAAGAGTGTTTTAGAAAGGATTATTGTAGAGTTTGGCTTTTGGCTGGGTGACTTGTGGGAGATTCTAAAGAACCAAAGGTGCTGTCAGAAAGTGCGGGCAGTACTATGAGCATCTTAATAAATCTTATCTGTAGGGAGGGCAGACGAGAGGGAGGATAGACATGTAATTGGTAAAGAAGTAGCAGGCATACCTTTTGGCTGGGAGGGAGTGTTTGACATTTTGTGGGAGGCACAGTGGCCTTGTCATCATCTATGCTGGGGCAAAACGATGAAGTGGCCTTGCTTTGTCTCATTTTATTATGATCTCAGAGTGGTCTTGTCTGTTGGTCTTTTGTAAGATGGTTTATATCCAAAAGGAGAATAATATGGCCAGCAGTAAGTGGCAGGTCAGTTTCTGAGTGTCGCAGGCTACTTTTTCTTCCTTCCTTCCTCCCTCCCTCCCTCCCTCTCTCCTTCCTTCCTTCCTACCTTCCTACCTTCCTTCCTTCCTTCCTTTCTTAGTACTTAACATTTTCATCGCACTTTAAAGATATTTTCTAACCTTTCTACTTTCAGCTTACATTACTTTTGTAATTAGGACAAATACCTGTTAATTACAAAGTAATAAAAGGCATGCTCATGAAAAAAGGAGTCAGGTCTGCAGTATTCTAGAATAAAATCTCAAGTCTGTAAAATACGCATGAGGAGACAATTGTGAATAATTTGCGCTCGCCCCAGTAATATTTCATGACCCTTGCTATTGAGGAGCTTGGGAAAGAAAAAGAAGGAATGTAGCTATTTTTTGATCCCCCACTCCCTAGGTGATTCTCTTTAATATGGAAGTTGTAGGGAAAGGTTCTTCGTGGTAATGGCTTTTTAAATGAATTACACATAGAGAAATTGAGTTGATATCCTCCTTCTTCACAGGAGGATATCAAGTTTGGATGGCATTATGTATCAATCAATTGGATCTTGATTAATGGAAAACAAAATGTGGTTTGTCTGTACTGTTTAAAAGAAAAGAAAAAAAATATACGGTGCATGTGAAAGAAAATATGAATGTCTTCAGGATCTCAAATTCAATAACAAGCAAAGAAAATAACAAAAGCTTAGATTTTCTCTCCTTCGAATTTGCTAGTAACTTTCGGGACAAATAAATTAAATGTATCTTATACAACAACTTAAAGCAAGCATCTTCAAGGACATCTTTAAAGTATACATGAATTCTCTTTATATTCTGAATCATTTTGAGATTGGGTTTGGGGGGCATCTGTAGAAGTGTGAATGGATTTTTAGTTATTTTTAAAATTTTATTCAATTTTTAAAAGTTAAAAATAATATTTCCTCATTATAATAATTTCAAACAATACAGCAGGGTATAAAATGAACAGTAAAATATTATTTCTTTCCTAATTCTAATCCCCTAGTGATCTTCCAATTCATTTTTTTTTTAACATCTTTTTTGGAGTATAATTGCTTTACAGTGGTGTGTTAGGTTCTGCTGTATGACAAAGTGAATCAGCTATACGTATACACATATCCCCATATCCCCTCCCTCTTGCATCTCCCTCCCACCCTCCCTATCCCACCGCTCTAGGTGGTCACAAATCACCGAGCTATTCACAATTGTCTCCTAACTTTCAGTCTGTAGGTGTCCCTAGGTCTGATGTGGGTCTCTTGTAGACAGTATATACATGGGTCTTGTTTTGGCATCTACACTAATTATGATGGCCTGAAATTAACATGCTTCCTGAATATCATTATTTAGGAAGCTGAGATAGATCTTCTGAAGAGTCCCTTTCCGCTCACACATTTTGGAATTTCAGAGACTATTCTTATCCCAGACTATTGGGAGTCACTGAAAAGTTTAGGGTTAAGATACTCTTGCCCTCATTACTTGGAATGATTTTGAGGTGAAAGGTTACATGCAAACGAGAACCATCATGGTAATCATAATGTCTGACATTTGTATCAGATTTTTTGATAAGCCTTTTAGAATCTTGTTTTTGAGGCTATGAGTCTAGAGTTACTCATTTTTATTTTTCTCCTTTTTTCTCAGTTATTGTTGCCAAGGTATTCTCATTTTCCATGATGGTTAGAATAGCTTAACATTTGCAGATGGTTTCATGTGGAGTTTTTTTTGTATGCTGATGGAATATGTTTCTAAACTGAATAATCATATAGTATTTGAAACAAGTCACATGAAAGGTAAAATTACTAAACAGCAACGAAAAGCTCTTCTCATTCTTTCTAGCTTTCTTAAAGGTTTTTAAGGGCAGAAGGCTTTTTTTGGTTATTTGCAACAGATAAAACTTATTATAACCCTCTGTAGTCTGAGTTCCATGGGAGGTTATAAGAAAGTAGAAAGATGTAGAAAACGACTATTTTGTTCAAAATTGCTTCAACTCCTTAATGGTTTATTTTTTCTACTTTTATTATAATATTATAAATACTTGTCTGTGAATATATTTCAGTCAATCTAAACAGGCTCATTTACACATGCACCAGAAATATTCTGTTACCTTTGTAAATAGTTACCTTCCTTTAATGTCACTTACACAGTTGTTTCTATAGGAGACATAAAAGTTGTGGGGTTTTGGGGGTTTTTTTTGGTATGCGGGCCTCTCACTGCTGTGCCTTCTCCCATTGCGGGGCACAGGCTCCGGACGTGCAGGCTCAGCGGCCATGGCTCATGGGCCAGCCGTTCCGCAGCATGTGGGATCTTCCCGGACCGGGGCACGAACCCATGTCCCCTGCATCAGCAGGCAGACTCTCAACCACTGCGCCACCAAGGAAGCCCAGGGGTTTTTGTTTTTTAATTTTATAGGAGCTCTTGAAGAAATGAAGCTAACGATCCAGTTTTGTTGAGCAGGTGTTTCTGGTATCCTGCTAAAGAATACATTCTCTTAATTAAACATAAGTTTTGTTAGCTTTTTGGCACTGAATAAATTACAGGTTCATATTAAGTCTGGAAATAATGTTAGCTATTCTTAGCATTTCATTTGGCAAGATGATGTGTAGCTTCAAAATCAGGAGACCTGGGTTCAGATTTGCTTTTAGACACTTACTATGTGTGTTTTTGCCATTCACTTCCTCTCTAGCTTGACACCAATGGAATAGTTTTGTCATCCTATCGTGTACTCCCATGACACAATACTATTTCATTATAGCACTTTTCACACTTTTGATTTATATATTTAATTATTTCCTGACTGTAGGTTTTCTCTAGAGTGTAAGTTTCTTGAGGGAATGAATACATTTTCTTGAACTTGCACACCTAGCTTGACTCTGGGCATTATCTGTGCCTATACCTGTCAGGTAGCTACCATCGAAAGGCATTTTCCTAGGCAAAGTTTGTATCACTAGGAATAATCAGAAGAAATATATTGACGTTAGCTTTATATTCTGCATGGGACAAAATTTCATGGATTATTTTGATTCATTTTAATTCAAAGATGATTTGACTTACTTCTAAAGTGGTCAGTCCTAGGTGCTATTTTTTTTTTCCTGGAAAAATTCAATTCAATAAATGTATCCAATATCTATCTCACACTGAACCTTCATCAGATCAAAATAATTTCACCAGAGTGGTAGGGCATTGCACTGATTTTCCAAATGTTTTTAATTTCCTTGATTTAAATGTCAGGGGCATTTGGCTTATCTCCTTATATTTAATGAATCATGAAACAAACATGTTTATCAGATGAACCTACAGTATTTGGAAAGAATAGCTTTATTTATAAACCCTCACACTGACTCATACGCAAAAAAGATGGATATGTTCGAGGTGACCACCCTCCCTCAGTGACTCAATTCATTATTCAGTTTTTACCTTTTCCTTGTCATCCAGCATATGCTCTGTCTCACTACAGAATGTCAAGGCTAGAAAGGATCTTTCAGGTCCCCTGCTCCTACCTCTGTTATGTTCTCATTTTATAAGTAAGGAAATAGCCCAGAGAGCCTCCTAAGGATAAACCACTGTTAGAGATAGGACTGTAAGTGGCAACCAGACTCTAAAGTTCCCATATCATCTGGCCTTGATCTATCAGCCAGACTTTACTTTCTACTCCTTGTATCATCTCTCAGTTTATTCTAGCCACACACATCTTCTTGTGGCTCAGCACACATCAGGCTCACCCCTATCCCAGGGATGATAACACTTGATATTTGTGTCTGTCTCAAATGCTCTGTCCCAGATGCTTGCATGGCTTCTCGCTCTTTTACCAAATGTTAATACCACCCCTATCTCTCTGTATTTCCTTAGGCTTCTTTAGCCTCTGCTTTGTATTTATCATCAAGCAAGTATAATGCTTATTTATTCGGTGTTTACTATTGTTGTTTGTCTCTACCATTGGAATGTAACTCCACAAGCACAGAGAATGTTGTTTATCTTTCACCATTTCTAGAGCAGAACCTAGTATATTATAAATGTCCAGTAAATAATTATTAAATGAATGAGTGAGTGAATGAATGAATGAATCCCGTTCTTACAGTCTTGTGCATAGTGGTCAAGTGTATGGGCTTTGGCTTAAGATGGAACTGAGAGCTATGCCACTTCCATGAGTGCATCCTTGGGTGGGCAGTTAACCATTCTAAGCTGCAGCTTTCTCAGCTGCAAAATGGATAAAAAAATGAATACTTATCTTGAAGGTTTTGGGAAGGTTAAAATAATATGATGCCCATAAAGCATTTGCCCCAGAGCCTGTGTTTTGTGTGTTTAATTAAACTTTGACCGTTAATATTATTCTATCAGTTATCCTCAGATTATTTCCAGAGGAGGCTGTACCAGTTAAAACTCATTGTGGGAGTGACATCAGCAAAATGGTGGGATAGGAGTTTTCTACCTTCCCCCCCACCAAAGAACACCAATTTTGACAATCATCCATGGATAAGAATGACTTTGGGGAAGTCTGGGAGTCCTGCAGAGAAGGTCTAGCATACTGTTAGAGCAAAAACAATCCAAGATTAGCCACATTGAAGAGGGTCAGAGGAACTGCTTCACTTTACCAGTGTCACCTCCCTCTCAAAGAGGCAGAGCTCAGTGTCAGGAGAGACCTGTTTGACTGGCGATTTCTTTCATGGGTTAAACTGAGAGTTTGTGTGTGAGCTTCTGGCTTCGCAGCTGTGAGATGCTGCCAAAGCGGCTCACTTTGTTCTTTCCCCATCCAGAATGCTAAGGTGTGCTGCATGCCTGGGGGCAGTGAGGGGCTAGGAGAACAGCAGCCAGAACCTCAGAGGTCATCAAAGGGATGCGGGTCCTATTAACCACTTCACAGATTCCATCAGGAAGCCTGCCCGTGAGCAGCTGGGGAAAGCTGACCTGTGCATTCCCCCCACTGGCACATGGTCATCCCCTATGCTCCACATGCCTCATCCACATGGCCCCCCACCCTGTGGCCAGCTCCTTGTGTGTGCCCCAGAGGGTGGCAAGTGCAATCCTTTGCAAACTACTAGCCAGCACTGGCCCAAAGCTGCCCAGACTCTGTGGGATGGGGAGAAAGCACAGCAACCTCAGCACTAAGCACCACCCTAGGGAAAGCAAATGGGGGGGAGGCTATCAGCACCCAGCCTGGCTTTGAAGGATAGAGAGAAGGCAAATGATCTTAAGGATTCCCACCTAAGTCCTCTCAGGGAACAAGAACTATGGAATAGGTATATCCATAGAAGAGGTCTGAGAAATCCTCAGAATCCCTAGCAGGACTGATAGAAGATTCTTCTATACTAAAGCCTACATTAAGAAAAGAAGAAAACACTCAAATAAACAATGTAATTTTACACCTCAAGGAATGAGAAGAAGAACAAATTAGCCCAAAGTCAGCAGAAGGAAGGAGATAACGATGATCAGAGCAGAAATAAATGAAATAGAGAATAAGAAAACAATAGAAAAACCCAGTGAAACTAAGAATTGGTGTTTTAAAAGGATAAACACAATTGATGCACCTTTAGCTAGTCTTACCAAGAGGAAAAGAGAGAGGACTCAAATAAATAAAACTGTAAATGAAAGAAGAGACAATACAAGTGATACCACAGAAATGCAAAGGACCATAAGAGACTACTATGAGCAATTATGTGCCAACAAATTGGATAGCCTAATATGGATAAATTTCTAGAATCACATAATCTACCAAGACTGAATCATGAAGAAATGGAAAGTAAGAACAGACCAACAGTGTGTAAGCAGATTGAATCAGTAACAAAAAAAAGAAAACCTGCCAACAAAACTGAGGACCAGATGGCTTCCCTGGTAAATTTAAATGGTAAACGCTGATAGACTTAATGCCACCCGTTGTAAAACTGTTGCCAAAGATTTAAGAGGAGACAACACTCCCACACTCATTTTGGGAGGTTAGCATCACCCTGATACCAAAGCCAGACAAGGACACTATAAGAAAAAAATGATGAACGCAGATGCAAAAATTCCCAACAAAATATTAGCAAAATAATTTCAACAGTACGTTAAAAGGATCATACACCATGATCAAGTGAAATATATCCCCAAGGATTGTTCAGCATCCACGGCTCAGTAATACACCACATTAATAGAATAAAATAGAACTATCATATGATCATAGCAATAGATGCACAGTTAGTATTTATTAAAAATCAACATCCTTTCATGATAAAAACTCAATGAATTGGATATAGAACAATGTATCTCCACATAATAAAGGCCATATATGACAAGTCCACAGCTAACATCATACTCAAAGGGGAAAGGCTGAAAGCTTTTCCTCTGAGATCAGGAACAAGACAAGGGTGCCCATTATCACCACTTTTAATAAACATAGTACTGGAAGTCCTAGCCACAGCAACTAAGAAACAAAAAGAAATAAAAGGCATCTAAATCAGAAGCAAAGAAGTGAAATTGTCTCTGTTTGCAGATGACATGATCTTATGTTGATATACAGAAAACCTTAAAGACTCCACCAAAAACCTCTTGGAATGAATAAAAGATTCAGTAAAGGTGCAGAATACAAAATCAGCATACAAAAATCAGTTGTATTCTACACAATACCAATGAATTATCCGAAGAACAAATAAAGAAAACAGTTTCATTTACAATAGCATTAAAACAATAAAATGCTCAGGAATAAATTTAGCCAAGGAGATTAAAGATTTATACACTGAAAACTGTAAGAGAAGATGTTGGTGAAAGAAATTGAAGAAGATGGAAATATATGGAAAGAGATCCTGTGTCATGGATTAGAAGAATTAATTTTGTTAAGACATCCCAAAGCTCTCTCTAGGTTCAGAGCAATCCCTTTCAAAATTCCAGTGGCATTTTTTTTTTCCACAGAAGAGGCAGTCCTAAAATTCATATGAAACTGCAAAATTTCCTGAATAGCTAAAGGAATCCTGAGAAAGAATAAGAGAGCTGGAGGTATCAAACATCCCAATTTCAAACTATATTACAAATCTATAATAATCAAAACAGTATGATACTGGCATTAAAAACAGACACATAGACCAGTGGGATAGAATTAAGAGCTCAGAGATATACCCATGCATGTATGGTCAACCAATCTTTGACAAGGGAGCCAAGGGTACTCAATGGAGAAGAGATATTCTCTTTAATAAATTGTGCTGGGAAAATGATATTCACACGCAAAAGAAAAAAATGGACCCATCTTTTATATTACTCACAAAAATTAACTAGAAATGGACTGAAGACTTAAAAGTAAGACTTGAAACCATAAAACTCTCAGAAGAAAACAAAGGAAAAAAGCTCCTTGCTACTGGCATTGACAATGATTTTTTTGGATGTTATACCAAAAGAATAAGCACAAAATGCCAAAATAAACAAATGGGACCACATCAAACTACAAAGCTTTTCCACAGAGGAAAAAAGATTAACAAAATGAAAAAGCAACCTATGAATGGGAGAAAATATTTGCAAACCATATATTTGATAAGGGATTAATGTCCAAAATACATAAAAATGTATACAACTCAATAGCAAAATTACAGATAATCTGATTTTAAAATGGGCAAAGGACCTGGATAGACTTTTTTCCAGGGAAGTCATAGAAATGGACAAAGATGAAATGGTACCCAACATCACTAATTATCAGGGAAATGCAAATCAAAACCGAAATGAGATATTAAATCCCATCTATTAGTATGGATGTCATCAAGAAGACAAGAGATAACAACTGTTCATAAGGGTGTGGAGAAGGGAGAACACTTGTGCGCTTTCTGGGTATGTAAATTGGTGCAGCCACTATGGAAAACAGTATGGAGCGTACTCAAAAAATTAAAAATAGAACCAGCATATGGTTCATCAGTCCCACTTTTGGGTATATATGCAAAATAAATGAAATTGCTATGTCAAACAGATATCTGCACCCCCATGTTCTTTTCAGCATTATTCACAATAGTCAAGACATGGAAATAACATTGTGTCCATCAGAGTTACAAGGATAAAAAGTGTAGTATAAAATGAAATATTATTTAGCCATAAAAATAGTGAAGTTCTGCCATGTTGCAACAACATGGCTGAAGCTTAGGGCATTATACTGATTGAAATAAGTTAGACGGAGAAAGACAAACACGGTATGATCTCACTTATATGTGGAATCTAAAAAAGCCAAATTCATAGATGCAGAGAACAGATTGATGGTTGCCAGGGACTTGGGGGTGGCTGGGAGATATTGGGAGGTGTTGGTTAAAGAGTACAAACTTCCACTTATAAGAGGTATACATTCTAGGGATCAAATGTTCAGTAAGGTGACTATCATTAAGTATACTATATTATATGCTTGACGGTTGCTAAGAGAATAGATTTTAAATGTTCTCAACACACACACACACACACACACACACAGAGACACGATAAAGCTCATTGTTTAAAAGTAAAAGAATCTGACCCTATTTATTATTATTTATTTTCTATTTGAAAAGTTCACAGAATTAAGGAAAAGCTAAGATCCAAGCTCAAAAAGAGGAATTTGAGTGAAACCACGATCTAGGCACCGGGAACTTTAGGACACTAACATTGGGGGATACCATCTCTCTCTCTCTCCCCTCTCTCCTCTCCCCCCTCTCTCCCTCTCTTTTTTTTTTCTGTCCTGTATGACTCCTGTCAAGATTCATATTTCACTGAGTGTGTCTCTGATCAAACAAGTTTGCTTAGGAGTAGATGGGCATCTTGATTCTTAAATCCTATCAGCGCTTCCTCAGATGGGACGGTGTGGGTCCAAACCAAATCACTAACTCATGTTAGAGAATGTTGCACAGTGCAGACACAAAGTCAGCAGCTGCCTCAGTAAAAAGTATTCGATTTCTGCATTTTTGTAAAGCAGTTGAGGAATTCTTTTCCTAGGTGAGCAGCAAGCCGTGAAAATGCAGGCCATGAAAATGGCCTGGCTTATTTGGCAGTAAACTCACATCCCCAGAGTTGTGTTGGTGAGATACCTCGTTAATGTTTGTTTTTTTTTTTTTTTTTTTTGCATAGCACTGAACTATGCAGGACAAGAGTTCCCTCAAATCAATACTCAAGCACATTTAATACCCAGCTAGTTGACAAACTGAATAACTCATGAAAAAGTTGTAAAATGTGTGTTTTCAACTCGATACAGCTTTAAAGAATTAAGCAGTAGTTTTCTGCGTGTCTTCCCTTTTCAAAAAATTGTCAGTTGTTTTATAAAAGAGAAGCTCGGTCACTGGATTGTTTTCTGGTTAATATTTATTGAGCACTGTAGTGGAAATTTGTCATTATTTTTGACTGTTCAGCACCTGAACCTTATTCCCATGTTTGGAGAATGCCTCACTCTGTGACTCAAGGTGGACATCACAGCCTTTTTCCCATTTATAGAAGCTGAAAATGTTGGCTGCTTGCTTTCCCCATACTCTTACAATACGTTGGGCATCTGGCTTACAGTCCTTCAGTTGGTTATGCCTGCCCCAGACTTGGACTTGAACTAATTACTTGGTAAAGCTGGGTGCCTGGAGAACTGTTGGAGGGGCAAGATTCTTGATGTATCGATAAGGTTCCTGAGCTACCAGTGTTCACTGCGGCTACTGGCCCTAAGCGTTAGACATGGTCATTGTGCCAGCTGCTATGTCTAATGCTTGAGAACAGTAGTAGCAATGATGTCCTCACATCATTCTGTGACTTGATTTGGGTAATATATTTGGTCCAAAGCCCCTACAGGTTTTGAATTCTTCCTGTAATTCTTTGAGTTTACTAATACCCTATGATCAAATTCTTTTTATGCTTAAATCAACCAGAATTTGTTTCTGTTGCTTGCAACTAAGAATCCTGGCTGACGCAAGGCATTTTTACATATTTTTGGACACTTAGACTTTACCATACTTTAGTCACTTTTGTTTATTCATTCATTTACTCATGAAATAGTTGGATATTTATTCAGTTAATTTATTCAAAATATATTTGTTGAAAGGCCAATCTTGGCCAGAAATTGTCCTCGGGACTTGGCTACTGTGTTTAAAGAGATAGGAGAGGTTACTATCCTTATGGATCTTCATTGTTGTGGGAAAAGACTGATACTAAACAAGTACACAAACTAGATAGTATCAGCCAGCGATAACTGCTATGGAAGAAAATTAAAAGAATAATGAGTTAGAGAGTGATGGGTGTGGGCTTAGGGAAGGCCATTCTGAGGAGTCCTGTTTGACTTGAACCTTGAAAAGGAGGCAGCCAGGAAAGGGTCAGGTGAAGACCGTTCCAGGCAGGGGAACAGCAATTGCAAGCTAGCTTAGTGCTAGGGTTAGAGACAGGGTTAATGTGTCCACCACCTTGCCCAAGGTCATACCTCTAGGAAATGCAGGAGCCAAGGTTTGAATCCAGATAACGTCTTTACCAAGCTTATTTTCTCAAAAACTATACAGGCATACCTTGTTTCATTGTGCTTTGCTTTTTGCACTTTGCTTTGTAAAAAGAAATTGTAAAAAGCAATTTGTAAAAAATGCTTTTTGCATTTTTCACAAATTGAAGATCTGTGGCAACCCTGCATCTAGCAAGTCTGTCAGTGCCATTTTTCTGACAGCATTTTCTAAGTCTTTCTCTGTATCACAATTTGGTAATGATTGCAATATTTCGAGCTTTTTCATTGTTATTATGTTTGTTATGGTCATCTGTGATCTGTGATCTGTGATGTCGCTACTATGACTTGCTGAAGGTTCAGATGATGGTTAGAAGTTTTCAGCAATAATGTATTTGTTAAATACTGTAAGTACATTGTTTTTTAATACAATGCTATTGTACACTTAATAGACTACAGTATACTGGAATCAGCTGCCATGTATACTTTTTTTTTTTTTTTTTTTGCGTTACGCGGGCCTCTCACTGTTGTGGCCTCTCCCGTTGCAGAGCACAGGCTCCGGACGCACAGGCTCAGCGGCCATGGCTCACGGGCCCAGCCACTCCGCAGCATGTGGGATCTTCCCGGAACGGGGCATGAACCCATGTCCCCTGCATTGGCAGGCGGACTCTCAACCCTGCGCCACCAGGGAAGCCCCATGTATACTTTTATATGCTCTAGGAAACCAAAAAATTTGTGTGACTTGCTTTGTGGCAATATCTGCTTTATTGCAGTGGTCTCGAACTGAACCCACAGTATCTCTGGGATATGGCTGTAATTTGGAAAGTAAAGAAACAGAACCAGGGAAGTGAAAAGGTTAAACTGATTTACACTAAAAGAGGCAGAGGGATACTTGATGGAGAAGAGCCTGGATCTCTAAAAGAAGAGGAGAGAGAAAGGGAAGGAAAAAACCAGAAAGGGATGAGTTTTGAAGAAGGGACTTGGAGTAGTCTGGAGCAATCGAAATGAGATGTTTGCGGTGGCTGCTATGCTGGGATGAGCAGATTGGGGAAGGTGAATGTGCAGGGCACTGGGGATCAGCCTGATAATAAAGATGCAGTCTCTGCCCTCATGGAGCTTACAATGTAGTATTGAAGATGGACCTTAAGTCGATAAGCAGCCAACACTTGTCTAATTACAGATGTGATATGAACACTGTGTGAGGTGTTATTTGAGTTGATTACAAGGAGAGTGAAATTTGTCTGGGAGTGGGAGTGATCAGGGAAGGGTTATCTGAGGAAGTGGCATTTAACTGCTGAGGATATAGAGAGGAGATGAGAAGGGTGCCAGCTGAGGTTCACAGGTTTCTAACTTACCCTTGGCCCTGTAGCAGTAATGGCCAAGTCAGGATTTGAACCCAGCTTTCCTGCACTCCAGGTCCAGTGCTCTTTCTTTAAACCGCAGTGATAGGAACTGTCTTTCCTCATGCAAACACACACATCTGCATATACAGACACTCAAGGGCTACATTCTCTGTTGCCTTCTTGGCCTGTAGGGTGCTTTCTGAGGGGGAAGCAGTGATCGCTAATGACATCCTTGGTGCCTGTGATACTTAGATCACTTTATCTATCAAATGTGGCATTTGGTGGCAGCCCTGCCACCTGTCTCTTTCTATCAGTGTCAGAGAGTATTTCACTGCAAGCCACAGGTGCCAGCTGTCAGCCTGAAATAAACCGGGGTTTGCCCCAGGATAAGTGTGTTTAGGGAATCACTTCAGATTGAATTTCTCATCTGACAGCCCCTTCTGAGTTTGGGACTCAAAAAAGTAAAAATAAACAAATTATAGATGAGTAAACAGACATGTGGCTGTTTATGTGGCATCAGGCTGGCTGTTCCCGGGGCTTCATTAATCACTCTGCCTTTTTCTTCCCCTCTCTTGGCCTGGGTATCATGTATGGTCCATTTGAGGTGTACATGAATTTCATAGGCGTTTACTTAATTGGGCCACTAACAAAAGTGCTGATACTACAGCAATGATTTTTTCTCATAAGGTAGTAGCTGTTCTCGGCAGGGAGTGTTTTGATTCCAGAGTTTGAGAAAGAAGGGAAAGGGGAAGGAAATTGAACTAACAGTTTTCGATTTCCCACAGTGCCAGGCATTATATCCAGTACTTTACATGTAGTATCTCATTTAGTCCTACCAATATACCTGTGAAGTAGACATTATTCTTCTCATTTCACAGATGAGACAACTGTCACACTGAGAGTTTAAATAATTGGTCTAAGGGCCCAACTAGTAAGAGTCAAAGTTGGGATTTTTACATCAAATCCTATTATTTTCTCCTCTTAATCACTGACCTCATGACCCTCACTGTCAGTCTTAGAGTCAGTATCACCATTATCACCCAGCTGAAGCCACACTGTTTGAGAACAAAAGAAGGTCAATATGGTGTCACATTTAGCAGAGGCAAAAATATTCCATGCCACCAAACCACAAAGAATTTAAAAGCAATTTACATCTTTATCTCAGGTCTTGAAACTTGCCTGGAAGGAATACAAAGCATGTTGTGTAACAACCAATCTAAAGAGATATGTTTTTCTATCCATCTTCCCCAAGTTTGCTCCTCCCCAAATGTCTCATCTTAAGTGCTGCATACTCCCCAAAGATCTTCCCCCCAAATCCATCCCTTTCTGGACTTTACTTTCTCCTCTTCTTTTACAGATCCAGCTTTTTCTCCATCACGTATCCCCCTCCCACCTCTTTTAGTGTAAATCCATTTAACCTGTTTACTTACCCAGTTCTCTTTCTTTACCTTCCAAATTATAGTTGTTGAGAAAGCAGACCCTGGTAACAGATCACCTGACTCAAACCTTGTCTCCAGCCCTGCCTAGGTGTCTAATCTTGGGTAAGTGATTTTACCAAGCTGAATCTCAGTTTTCTCTTTGGTAAAGAAGGTGTAATAATATGTGTGTTATTGGACTGATTTGAAGACTAAATAAGTTTATGCACATAAACCACTTAGAGCAGTACCTGAGAAGCACTAAGAAATTAACTAGTGCTACTTTAATTCTTATTGCTTGATAAGTTCATGAGGAGTCAAGTACAGGAACCCAGCAAGGAGGCGCAGGATCCTTACAAGGTGGAGGGGAGGGGAAACTGTGAATATTCTCATGTAGTTTGGGGGTGGGGCTCCTGTCACAGTTATGTTGCCAGTAGTAATCATTGACATTATTTAAGTCAATAAAAATTATGGTTACATTGGCATTAATAATTGTTGATAATTTTGTCAACAATATTAATATAATAATAAGATTTTTCTGAATGCCTGTATGTTCAGTGTCTCACACATTACCTGTATTGTGTTCTTTAATCCTTACAGTAACTCTTTGGGATAGATATAATTATTAGCCCTTTTGACTTACAAAACAAGTCAGACTCTAAGAGGTGAAATAGCTTTGTTTAAGACAGTGTTTCTCAATCTTTTTTTATGTTCCAGCACACTTAGAAAATGAAAATACTGTACATTGGGGTGAACTGTGGTGGAGGTAAAAGACCTTAAGGCCTGAGAAGTCACTTGTAACCTGTAATTAACACAATGGCTAGAATGCTCTGGTCTAGGGGAGAGTCAGGGCAGGGGCTCAAATCTGCCTGACCTCAAAGTCCATGCTGTTGGTGGACTGGCTTCCATTGGATCACCCTCCTACAGATCATTAGAAATTACGGGGATGTGTGTGTGTGTGCGTGTGTCTCTATATATAGATATATAATGAAAACAGTGGAAAGTGACATAAAGCAGACAGAAAATTGGAGGGGAGTCGATACTTGAAAGAAGGGAATGGCACTGGGTGGGTTTCCTAGTTATTTATGTTTTTTTACTGCTGTGAGAGCTAACACCTATAATCTTACTGGCATGAGGAATTTGAAAAAAGAATTTGAGGCTACTTGAGAGGCTGGAAAGTGAAGTAGAAAATTCTAGAAAGGAGAGCACCATAAAGGGAAGCCCCTAATTTTTCATATAAACTCTGCCCAACTCTCTAAATGACCTCCAAACCATACAAATGTGAAAGCTAAGAGAATTAACGGAGATTTCCGCTGATACCCACTGCAGTGGAGGCAGAATTTGGACTTTAAGTCAAGTTAAATGTCTGCTGGAATAAGCAAGTGACAGCAACAAACACACCTATTCAGAGGAACATAACAGAATGCAGCCACAAACTGTCATGTACAATATCCAGGATTCTATCCCCAATTACTAGATTTATATAAATAAAAACATGTGAGCATATACAAGTCAATAAACAGAGATCACTCCATTAGCAGGCAAGGATTTTAAAACAAGTATTACAATTCTGTTCAGAGTGTCGAGTAAAATTTGCTCATAATGAATAAGCACGATCCATGCCCTGCGTCATCATAATATGTTACCTTCCAGATTTTGCTTAGTATACTGTTTCCCACGTAACAGATTTGAAAAATAAAGGACAGAGAAGCACCTTGCCTAAATTCTTCACACAGCTATGACAGTGTTAAGACCAGAGTCCAGGTGACTGTATACTTGCTCAGTAGAATTTAACATTGAAGCTAAGAGCTCACATGCTATAGTTGATTTGAATCACTTATTAGCTACATAACCTTGATAAGTTATTTAACGAATCTAAGCCTCATTTTCTTTCAATAGTTGCTGTAAGCATTACTCATGCTATTACAAATAAAATGCGTAAAGTGCTTGACACACAGTAAGTGCTTAATAGCATTTTCCTTGTCATCATTATCATTGTGCCGCCACCAGTTCCTATATGGAATTCTACTTTTCTGATGTAATCGCTATATCAAGCAGTGAAAAGGGAAAAATCTACCATAGGAGTTTGCTCATGTATTGCTCCATATACTTATTCAATATTTATTAAGCACCTACTTTGTACAAGAAGCTGTGCTTGATACAGAGGAAACAGAGCCATATAAGACATAGTCTTTGCCCTCCATGAACTGTAATACCTGATTTTGAAAAGTAAATATTTTGCATAGAGGGGGAACCAAAAAACTCCAGAACTGCATTTTATTTTTCTAATTTTTGATCTTTGGTATAGATGAGAGTATTAAAATTTCAAGAGTGTATGAATCCCCTTGATGTCAATGATGATAAATAGTCATTCAGTCTCTACTGGTTCCCCTTTATTTGGGGGTCACTGAGTCCTACATGAAGTTGAAGCAGGTTATGGATCCACTTCTCCAAGAAAATACACCAACAAAGTTTGAACCTAATCTTAGGGGCCTATTGACCCCTGAAATCTATTCACAGATTCTCTGTTGCAGAAATCTCTACTTCTAGGGGTGTAGCACTGGCTGCTTCAAAGCAGCCCATTTTACTGTCAAAAAGCTCAAAGGAGGGAAAGAACTTTGAGCTGAAATTTACATCCTTGAGCCTGCCATCGTTCAGTGGTCCTCATATTGCCCTGCAGAGGGCAGCCTGCTCCCTTCTGCATGACCACAGCTCTGTAAGTATTTGAAGACGGTTATTGTGTTCTGCCTTGGCCTTCTCTAGGCTGAATGTCTCCATTCTTTCGGTGGTTATTCATTTCTCATGGGATCCAGTCCCTTTATCAGCCTGTTACTTTCCTCTAACTGTGCGATAGCTCTGTAAGTTGTTTCCTTTAATCACAAAAGGGACATATGCTTATTGTAAATTTTGGTAATACCAAATCAAAACCCAAACAAACCCCAAACTACACAGTTTTGTATGAAATAAAAAAGTGTGTCTATATACCCCCTTAGGCAAATTACATTCCTACAAACGACTGTTAAAATGAGTCTGTGGATGCCTTACGAGATGATATCTAGGCATAGGCTGTACATTTATCTGTAGACACATACATGTTTAACTTTTTCTTACTCAAATAGAATCACATGTGTACTGTTTTACAACTTTAAAAAAGTGAATCTGTTATAGACATTGTTCTCTCTAAAACTAGTGATTACCTCATTCTACCAAATGGCATCAAAAGTGAGAGTCCAGGATAGGACACGGAGTTTTTATTATTTAACTTAGAGTCAGGGCTGTCGTGGTAATCATCACTGTCTCATTTGTTCAGTAAATTTGTATCGAAGGCCTAAGTGCTGGGAAAAAGACTACACTGTGAAGATGTGAACTTACCCTCAAGAAACTTGTGGTCTCGTGGCAAAGATAGATAATCTGACAAAAAAATTATAAGGGAGTGTGATGAATCTATGATTGCACTGAATTTGTCCCTAAATTTCTGTTACATTTGCCTCTCCTTCTGTCTTTGTAAACTCATATGTAACATATCTTTTTGAAGTTAGATACATTTTTAGACAGAGTTCATTTTATCTGCCCTTAAACATGCTGTTGTAGGAACCATGCAAACTGAATACGAATCTCACCATATTGATGGAAGCTCAGTTAACAAAGACGTATCACGAGTTTTTGTAACTATCATTGGGTTTATTCTCTGTGATTTTGAGAGCAAAATATAAGCCACATATACAAAGGGATAGAAGTTACAGAGAGATAAATTTCATAAAGTTCAAGTTCTTGTTTTGAAAAAGAATTAGTATCAGAGCTATCTGCAAATGAAGATTTGTGGAAGTAATGAGTTCCACGTTATTAAAAATGTTCAAGCAGAGGTTGGGAAAGATTGTTAATAGTCTCGAATGGAGTAACTGGCATAAAGTAGACATCCAATAAACATCTGTGGAAGAGAGAGAGAGGAGGGACGAGAGGACAGGGAGAGAACTTCTATTCATTTGTTCGAGAATATCTATTGACCACCTACTCTAGGCCTGGCTCTGTGTTAGTTACCAGGAAATAGTAGCAAGAACAACAGAAATGATCCCTCCCGCCCATTGAATTTACAGTGTAGGGAGGGACACGGACAGTAAGCAAAGAATTACACAAACGTCTAACTACAAGCCATTGTAGGTTCTGAAAGAGAAGCCGTGAAGCCATGAAAGCGTGTGCAGAGGGCTGAACTAGCCCGAGCTATCAGGGATGACTTCTCTTAAGATTTGAGGTGCATGTGGGAGCTGATAAATGGAGTGTTCAAGTATAAGTCCAGATCATGTGGCTGGAGAGTGCTGGGAACCCTCAGGCATACAAAAAAAGGCCAGTGTTAGTGAAACCCAGAGAGTGAGGTGGGTGGTTTGATCAGATGGGGCTGGAGAAGTGGCCAGGAGACCAGTTCAGGGAGAGCCTTGAAGGCCACGTTGAAGAGTTTGGTCTCATCCTAGGAGTATCAGGGAAGCCAGAAGGGCTTAAAGGCAAGGAGGGATGTGCCGAGACTGTCTTTTTTTAAAAAATCACATCGGCTGCTTTGTGGAGAATCATGTTGAGGGGAACAGGGGGAGATGTGGAGAGGCCAGTTCAGGTGGGGATAGTATAGTTCAGACATGAGAGCGTGGGAGCACGAAGGGAGATGGGGACAGGGGAGTGAAGTGAGGCGGGTGGATTGGAGAGATTTAAGAGACACAGTGGGGAGGGCATGCTGTTGAAGGGAATGAGAAGGGGAAGCTCTAAGCAGTAGGAGGGTGACAAGGATAACTCTTAGGTTTCTTGCTAGTGTGGGTGGGTGAGTGGTGGTGTCCATAAAGGCAGGAAGCACTGGATTGCAAGCAACAGGTTTTTAGGGAAAAAAATCCCGATTCCTGTTGAAGGTGTGTTCCTTTTCAGGTACTTTGAGTCATAAGACACTGCTAGATGCTTTACATATTTTATTTCATTAATTCTCTTAAATCATCTTACAAGTTAGATATTATTTTATGCATGTTCTAATTGAAGATATAAAAGTACTAAAATTAGATTAATTAGCTTAAAGTTATATAGCTAATTAGGGCAGAGCCTGGATTTGAAGCCAGATCTAGCCAACTTCCAAGTCTCTGCTATTTCTACTCTATTTTTCTAGCTGAGTTTAGTCAGATGTTTGCAAAATAGTTATATTGTTGATAAATGTAAAGACCCTTTCTCTAATGGTATTTTGAAACCTTAAAAAACCCTGTTTTGTTGCAAATAGGGATATGCCCTTCCTGATTTCTTCTTTCTCAATCTTTCTAGAGATTTAAATAGTCAGAGATTGCTACCTTTAGCTTAATCAAAGCAGGTCTTCATGCCGAAACAACCTAGAGTCCCAGTAGTTTGAGAGATACTGTGTGTATAACCACGATAAAAATCATCTTGTGAAATTCATCAGCGACTACACAGACTAGTTATAGTTTTCTCCAAAATGTGCGGCTAGCCAAACCAGCTGGATCGTTAAGACAGAACTGCACATAATTTCATCCTCTGGCCTATTGCTCTGGGAAACTGAACGTAGTTGTCACATAGGGTAGCGGTGTACTCTAACGATGATGCGCTTGTATGGATTCTGAGGATATTGGGCATTTTAGGGGTGATCCAGTAAAGCCCCTCATTTTTCAGATGGGGGGGTCACAGAACCTGGCAGAGAAGATAACTAGAGCAGCAGAGCTGGTAGCAGAGTTGGGCCAGGAACCCAGCTTTCCAGCCCATTACTCTTATTCTGTCAGCAAACATGTGGTGGAGAGAAGGAGAGATGGAGAGGTGGATATGTGGAGGGATGGATGGATGGATATAGAAAGATAGACAGATAGGAATGTCTTCCCTTTAATAGTTGCTAGAGTGCTGATGCTTTACTTGCATTTTTTATTTTTGTTTTTTGTTTTGCGGTACACGGGCCTCTCACTGCTGTGGCCTCTCCCACTGCGGAGCACAGGCTTCGGACGCGCAGGCTCAGCGGCCATGGCTCACGGGCCCAGCCGCTCCGCGGCATGTGGGATCCTCCCGGACCGGGGCACAAACCCGCGTCCGCTGCATCGGCAGGCGGACTCTCAACCACTGCGCCATCAGGGAAGCCCTTTACTTGCATTTAAAAAAAAAATTTAATTCTTATAAAAAATGTAGCGATACAGTATTATTACCCCCACTTAGCAGATGAAGAAACTGAGGCTTGAATTATTAGCTTAATATTAGCATTAATGCCTAAGTTGTATATGTAGATTATAGATGTATACAGGTTTTAAGGACCTTGGAAATTACTGATAATTTGTGTTTATTTTATACAGTTGTCTCAAGAAAAGATGGAACTTTCTATATAAGAAATGGGACTAGGGAAGGAACCTTAATGACTATCGTCAAAGTGTCTTAGAAACACTGTGATGTTTGGACCCAGATCTGGGTAAGAATAGGACTCACATATCCACTGGTTTTGGAACTTGAGCAAGTTACTTTACTTCTCCCAGGCTCAGTTTCTTTATCTGTAAAATGGATATAAAAGTATTAATCTTCCAGAGGGAGAGAAATATCCTGAAGATGTACTTTTGAAAATGAATGCAATCACGATTAAGTTAAAGAACCAGCACAGCAGAGGTGCGAGATGGACAAGAGCACGAAGAACCCATATTTGACTCTTCACCCACTGCCCCCCAGCAGGTGTATGCAGGTTGGTGTTGAGCAAAGAGCGGTCCTTTGTTCACTGTTACTCAGTGATGGGCAAAGAGAGAGACTGAAGAAAGAGGGGGTGTTGAGAGCACAGGCCTTCAAGCTCTGTGAACTTGGGTGAGAGCATGATTTCTCTAAGCCTCACTTTTCTCATCTGTAAAACTGCAAAAATGGGTCATTGTAAAGATTTCATAAGATAATACCTTTAAAGATCTTATTGCAGTGCCTGACATACAGTAGCTACTCAATAAATACACGTTGCTTATTAAGTGACTGCCCAAGACAGAGGCAGGAGCAGAGAAAAATACACATCTATTGCCCATGTTTACTGCTATTAATATGGATCCCAATCTCTGACCTTAACAGATCTATTCAACTAAATTATAATGCTTTTTGTTTGCATCATTCAAGCAAAAGCAAACTCTAATTGGTTTCCCTGTAGCATGGACCAGAGAAATCAAACTGGCTTGGTGTCGTCATATACAATGAGCTACAAACCTTCTGTAAGTCATCTCATTAGCTCCCCTGTGATATTTATGAAGCCTGGGATTTGCTAATGATCTTAAATGGGGTTAAGATCTTTAGTATGTGTTGGAGAGAGGAGTGGTGGAGAGAATCAGAGAACCTTAAGAGACCTTAAATGCAAATCTTTACTGAACCATTTTTTTTGGGTTATCAGTTACCCAGTGGGGTGTCTGACAAATACAGTATGGGGTCTTATTCCCCATCATCTGTGTGATGGGATACCATCTGGGCTTGTAGAAAGAGACATAGTCTATAAGATTTGGTTGAACTAATTATTCAGTGAATAAATTATCAAAATCAACAAATGCAGTTCAAACCAGAAGTGAGCGTGGGTTTTAAAATTTTTATTAGCTCAGCTGAGTCTCTGAAAAAACATTCATTTCTAAAGAAATTCATTACATGGGACTGGGAGCATGATTTCCCAAAAACAACAACAAAAATACCTGACTCCTTTTTTTTTTTTTTTTTTAAAACACTGAGTGCTGCGCTGAAATGAAAAGCAAGATGCTAATAAACAACTGAGTGTCCTGAGCTAGGTAGATGGTACACATTAGGTCAATTTAAATAGGTACTCCTTTTTCGGATCTTTCCTTGCGACAGATGCCTTTGTTAAGTTCCAAAGGCACAGCTCTGTATAAATTTTCTGCTCAGAAAACATTGATGGCTTTCTCTTATTAAGATATGAAGCCTAATATCCAAGGACCTTCCTAATCAATCATAAGAAAGATGGCTAGTCTTTATTGGGTGCTGTGTATCATATACTTTGCTAAACATTTCTATATGGATTAGATTATTTAATTCTTGGAACAAAATTGTGAGTTAGGCACTATAATGATCCTTAGTCTCTCAGTGGAGTAACTGATGTTTAGAGAGATGAAGTAGTAATTTGTCCAATGGGTTGTAGTTAGCACATGGTGGAGGAAGAGTATGAACGTAGATATTTTGTGTACGCTCTGCCTCAGGGGTTAGCAATTTATGGCACATAAGCTAAGAATGCTTTTTCCACTTTTAAATGATTGAGAAAATCAAAATGAGTACAGTATTTTGTGGTACACGGCAGTTAACGTGAAATTCAAATCTCCGTGTCCATAAATGAAGCTTTATTGGAACATAGCCATGCTTATTTGTCTACATATTGTCTATGGCTGATTTCATGTTACAGCAGCAGAGCTAAGTAGTTGCGACAGAAATCATCTGGCTTGCAAAACTGAAAATATTTACTATCTGGTTCTTTACAGAAAAAATTTGTTGATCCCTGATCTGTCTTAAGCCCTGCTTAATCCTGCCTCTCAGTCTGCTGTGATGCTCTTCTAGTCTGGGTGCTTGACCACAGATGCTCCTTGACTTCCTTCATTCCTACTGTGCTCTCTCTGGGAACAGAATTTAATGTCACCTCTACCTGTCGAATGCCTCATATATTTTCAGGTCCAGATCAAACATCACTTATTTCACTTTTGAAAGTTTTGCTTGGAGCACTAGAAAACCCAGTTCAAATTGGATGTTTTAAAAAGAGAATGCATTAGCTTATATAAGAAACATCAAGAAATTTGTCTCACTTTAGGTTCAGTTTCATCTAGGACAAAAATGATATTATCAGAACCTATCTCTGTACTATGTGTCCTATGAATTAACCCAGTCCTTGAGGTCTACATAATTCATGCCCCTCTGGCCATATCCTGCTTTTTTCTCCAAACCTCCTTTTTCACACCACCTAGTCCAGAATGGACAAGTTAATAAAGTCTATGTTTCAGCCTTCTCAAAAAAGACTGATTCTCACAATGATTGAACCGTCTTAGGTCATATATCCTAAAGTCCTCAACCTAATGTCCGAGACCAAAAAAAGGAATTATACTGATTGGCTCAGAAGTAGATTAAAACTATCCCTGAACCGATCACTGTGGCTTTAAAAAAAAAAAAAATATGGACCACTTTGCTTGGATTAAATCAGTCAGTGTCTACCCCTAAACCCAGGGGTTGGTTCAGCATCACTGCAGTCACATAGATGAGAAATTTGGGATACGATTAAGAAGAAGCAATGGGAAAATCATTCCTAGGTAGGCCTCCCCAAATACCCACTACATCTCCCTGCCCCAAAGCCTTCCAGACTTCCGTCCACGTGAGCCCACACCTGGCAGACAGAATTTTTCTTTCCTTTCTACTCCCATAGCCTTTCCCATCTGAAGCTTGAATTATAGTGAGTTTTATATATTCTCTCTCTCTCTCTCTCCCTCTCTCTCTCTCTCTCTCTCTCTCTCTCAGTCACTCACTCACTCAACAATTGCTGCTACTTGATACTCTTCAAATAGAGTCTGTTATAATTATTGATTCCTATGCTGGAGGCAAGAAGACCTCTCACCTAAAAATTTTTCTTTAAGGAATCCTTATGTGGTTTTAAAAGCATATTTTGTTGTCTCTTTTAGGAGGGCGATGAATATTGCATGTGAACTGTCGGGTTCCTTGAATGTTCATTTCTGTTCATATCTCCCCAATCTCAGCCTCTTGAACTAGATAGGATGGTGAGGGACGGGGTCAGAGTTGAAGAGGATGGTGGAAGGGTCAGAGACAGGATGCGAATCAGGAATGTCTCCTTCATTCATGACTCCAAGTGAAAGATGGGGATTTCACATTTTAACATGACAAATTTGACACAACCATGGCAAAATGCCACACCGCCATTTTCTTTCACATCAGAGCGGCGAGATGAAAATCTGCCATGCTCACCAAAACAAATGTGTGGAGTGGAGCCTTCATGGACGCATTGTTCTTGATAGCCCAAAACAGGAAATAATGTAAGCAACCATCAATAGTGAAATAGATACATAAGTTGTAGTATATTCATATAATGGAAATCGCTACAGCGATGAGAATCAACAGGCTACAACTAGACCTCATGATATGAATGAATCTCACATATTTAATATGGGCCCAAATCATCCAGACATAGTAGAATCTACTATATGATTCCATTTATACAAAATACAAACCATGCAAAACTACCCTATGTTGTTAGAAGTCAGGACAGTGGTTATTCTAAAAGAGGGTATGAGGGTAATTTCTGTGTGCTGGTAATGTTAGGTTTTTTGCCTAATTATTGGCTACACAGGTGTGTTCATGTGACAGTCCATCAAGGTATACATTTATGATATGTACACTTTTCCATATATATTCTATTTCAATGTAATTGAAATTAAAATGGAAAAAAAATGTCAGGCAGGCTATCTCAAAAGTCCTACTGTGCTCTAGTTTTTCCCCATGTCTCCAAGGTGGGGCGCTACTCTCAACTGAATGCCTGAATCTGTAGGCGGCCTGGCCAGGGATGGGCATCCTTTCTGTATAAGGAATCGAATGAGGTCTTTGGTTTACTCTTGACTGGGGCTTTGGCTGAGCTAACCAGCCACGATTCAAGTACTAGTGAACTTCCCTGGTCAGAAGCTCTTGTTTGGAATACCCACATGTACTCTGGTCATGAAACACAATAGTCTGCATCCTTGAACTTTGTTCAGACTCTCAACCTCGCAATGGGTGCTGCTGTTCCAGCGGCTGGCGGCTCTTTCATGGGATGAAGGGATCTGTCTGGCAGCCTGAAGTTAAGCTTTCTTTCTCTCCTTGATGGTAAAGAATGAATGAACAGGTATTCATTTTTTTACCACTCTCTCTCCTTTGAACTAATTGCTTCTCACTTTAGGGTCGGTGGATTCATAAAATGTGTGCTGCAGCTTCGTTTTGCAAGGTAAAAGACACAGTATTTGGGGAGCAGTGCTTCCGAGAGTTTCCAAGAACCGAGGGAGAAGATGCTAATTTATTTGTTAAGGTCGCTTTCATTCCTTTATTGTGAATACCACCAACATGCATTATACTGCCTCAAAGTGGGTGTTTTCTTACTCCTGATAATTTTTTTGAATGTACTTGAATTTGTCCATTGATGCTTTATGTTAAGTGGCCTTTAAGTGTTCCTATTCCTGTCTTCGAACAGGTCAGTTCCTCCTAGCTTTCCATCATTTTCTTGGCCACACTATCAATGTCCTCCATTTATCAATGCCTTCCTTGGTCTTAACGGTCCAAAGGATGCATCCTGTTTCAAAATGTGGTTTCAGTGATGCTGAGAAAGGAGACGGGATGGCTGTTTGCTTTCTGATATTTGGTATTTCACTTCCGATTGCATCCTGGTGCTGTAATGAAATATCATGTAGAGTTCCTACAGGGCTGATAATCCATCCTCAGCCCCTAAAGATAGCTGTGTCTGTGCATTACTGCTTTCCAAGAAAATCTGTCGTTATGCAGAGTGCTATGCATTTCCTTTCAAACCTAGTCATTTGCATTTTTTTGCCTTGGAAAAGGGAAATCTGCTTTGAAAAGTGTAATGAAATGTGCCCAGATGAAAAATGGGCCCTGAGGATGGCTGGTGCCAGCATGGGGCTTTAATTAAATGATTAGATGGCAATTTGATATGACCAGCTTTTGAACTGCATCATGTTATCATTTAGCTTTGGGAGGGGAAGCGCAGCTCGACCTTTAGACACGCTGAAAGATAATATGAACTTTGCTTCTAACCACACAGAACTGTATGTACAAAAAGGCTTTTTCTAATTTTCTGTTCCTTTTTCTCCGACCCCGGTCTCCCAGTTCTCATTGTCCCTCACTTTTCCAGAATAAACCGTGTCCTTTAATGCTTCCATGACTTTGCACAGTCTGTTCCTGCTGCCCGGAGTTCCCTTTCCACTTCTTGTCTCTCTAGGGAGCCTAGTGTTTCTTCAAAGCACAGCTCACTTAGCCCCCCTGCCCCCTTCTTTATTGAAACCCTTCTTAATTCCCCTGGACTGGGAGTTAGTTGCTTTTTCTGCTATCCAGTGATCTGCAGACTACAGCCGGCTTGCCTAGTTGCTTTTTCTGCTATCCAGTGATCTGCAGACTACAGCCGCTGGCTTGCCTCCTGCTTTTATTAGAACAGAGCAATGCTCATTTATTTGCACATTGTTCAGGGCTGCCTTTGTGTTAAAATGGAAAATAGAATAGTTGCAAGAGACCACTACCTGCAAAGCCTAAAATGTTTACTATCTGGCCCTTTACAGAAAAATTTTGCCCAGATAAGCACTTCACACACTCAGGTGTCACCAGCTAATTAGTGACCACAACCTCCATGAGGCTGGGAACTCCTAATTTTGCTCAGCACTGTCTTCCTAGCACCAAACACAGGCCTGCCACACAGAAGCTGCTTAGAAGATATCAGCTGCGTTTAGTGGCTGTGAGAATTCAGTGGGCTGATGGAGCTGTGTTGTCTTTTAAGTGCCTGGTACAAACTAGGCACTTAGTAAATGCTCATTTCCTGGACATCTGTGCTCCTATTCTAATACCTGGCTGCCAGGTCATCTTGTATTTCTCCCAACAAATTCATCTTTTTCTTGCCTGCCAGATTTAATATTAATTTTGCACATCTGCATTAAAGTACTAAATTGATGGTAAAGTTTAACCTCGGTATCTCTATTCATTATTTTTACCTAATACCTAGTGAACATTTAAACTATCCTAGGAACTGTGCTCAGAGCTTTATATTTGTTGCCTCATCGAATAGCTAGTGGTACCCTTTAGTGGTAGATATTCTTTTTAACCCCCCACAAAGCCTTAATTTAACATTTATTTTTATTTTCATTTTTTATTGAAGTATAGTTGACGTACAATGTTGTGTTAGTTTCTGCTGTACAGCAAAGTGATTCAATTATACACATATATTCTTTTTCACATTCTTTTCCATTGTGGTTTATTACAGGATATTGAATATAGTTAGTTCCCTGTGCTATACAGTAGGACCTTGCTGTCTTTCCATTCTCTATATACTAGTTTGCATCTGCCAACCACAAACTCCCAATCCAACCTTCCCCTGCCGCCCCCACCCCCACCCCCGCCGGCAATAGAGGTAGATATTCTTATTATCCTTGTTTTACAGGTCAGAAATGGAGGTTAGGTTAAGCAAATATGCCAATGTTGTAAATCTGGTCAAACCAAGACTTAAAACTATGTTTGTTGACTCCTAAACTTCTCTACCATATTGATTAAAGACCTCCTGTACCATTATTCTCTTTGTGAAAGAAAACAAAACATTATTTCAAAGAGTATCTGAAAGTATCTGTCTCGTCAGTAATTATAGACAGGTTTTTGGAGAAGTTTATTGTTTCTTGAACTTTGACTCCTGAATACAAGGCACACTTTTCCTGCTCACCTCATCAATCAGTTTTCAGCTGAACTAATTGCAGAAGTATGCACACTTCACACAACACAACATGGCACAGCACGACACGGTCATACACATATAGATGTGCAGGGAGCATGTTGTAGCTAAACTGATGAGACGTGAATCAATGAAATCAAAGATAAAATTAACACTGGTGAGATGTACTAGATCTATGCAACAGCACCAGAAATCCATTTGATTAGTGACCCAGGCTTAGGGTTAAAGCAATTCTTAAGGACCTATTTGTAGAATAGGGCTACAAAACTGTTAGTAGGGGTACCTTATGTGTTTCTCTTCAGATTAAATGACTAGAATGTAAAACCTCCAAAACATGGATTTTTGGTCTGTTCTGTTTGCAGTGGTAGTCCCAGGACCTACCTTTACCAAGTTTGCACTCTGTATTAGTCAGGGTCCTCCAGAGAAACAGAACAATGGGAGATGTGTGTGTGTGTGTATATATATATTCATATACAATCCCTATATAATAATCCCTGTATAAATATAGAAAGACATTTATTGTAAGGAATTGACTTCCATGATTCTGAAAGCTGAAAGTACCAAGATCTGCAGTTGGCTAGCTGGAAAACCAGGAGAGCTTATGTGTAGTTCATTCTGATTCTGAAGTCCTGAGAACGAGTAGAGCCGATGGTGTATTTCCTAGTCTAACAGGTAGCAGGCTTGAGACCCAAGAATAGCTGATGTTTTAGCCTGAGTCCAGAGACTGAAAAAGACCAATGTCCTCGCTCAAACAGTCAGGCAGGAGGAGTTTCCGCTTACTCCCTTTTGTTCTGTTCAGGTCTTCAAGTGATAGGATGACCCACCTGCATTAGGGAAGGTGATCTGCTTACCTCAGGCCGCCAATTCAAATGTTAGTCTCATCCAAAAACACTCTCACACAACACCCAGAGTAAAGTTTGATCAAATGTCTAGACACCCCTTGGCCCACTCCGGTTGACACATAAAATTAACTGTCACTCCATAAGTATTTGATGATTTAATAAGTAAGCAAATTCAATGAATGTTAAGTTTTTAGAATAGTGGCTAGACCAGAATAAATGCTAAATTAACATTATCAGTATGAATTTTCCCAGAAGTATTTGAAGTATTCTCGAACCAGGGTAGACTTATAGCTAATTATATACAATGCAACGTGTACTCTTTCAGATTTGGACATTTGACAGGAACGTTTCAATTCTAATATTATTTATGCAAGCAGTCCAGTATAGGCTGCATGGGAGATATTTTCATCTTTCTGCTTCTCCTTTGTGAAAAATAATATCTAACCTATCACTAGAACACCTAGATGTGATGATAGTTCTTTCCAGAATAGATGTAGGGTCAAATATTTCTGCGGCGTGTTAGTAAGTGTGTGTGAGGGGGTGTAGACACACATAGATGAGTATGCTGCCTATTTTTTAGATACACTCATACACTGACATACCAATGTGTTGGTATTCATTAGTCAAATAGTTATAATATTAGAACAGAAACTTATAACGGGAATATAAAGATAGATCAATTAGTAATTATCTCTTAATGCTCTCCTCTTTACTTGGCCCTGAAAAGAAACTGGGGATATGAGAGAAGAAAAATAGGAGATCATCTCTACCCTCAAAAGGCTTACTGAATTAGCTATAAAGACAGTTGTGTAAGAGTTAACTGGCATTGCAGAGCTATAGGGAATCAAGTGTAAAATATGTAATACTGACGCTGAGCACCTTTGCAATTCAAAGAAGAAAAAGGAATAAGTATTACTTGTAACAGTCGGAGGAGGTGAACATTGACATAATTGCATTTCCACTTTAAAAATTTGGAATATTCTTTTCAGCGTCCTCTTGAAATTGCCTCCTTGCTCTTCCTGTTTTGCCTCTCCCACCTTCCACAGCTGTGACGTTCCCTCTGGTGCCTCTGGGGTGGACGTGCCACGGGCTGAAGTATTCCTGCGCGTGATTTACTTCCTTCTTGCTGTTTCTTGTAAATCTTTCACAGATATTACTCGCTTGCAGGAGGTGATTTTATTGACTTGGCAGCTGGCTTGTTTAAAACTAGATTATTTTTGAAGTTAGGAGCGTCTATGACCAATGAAACACTGAGCTTAAAACAAAATCAGACTAGATTTGATCAGCTCTGAGGAGAAGAAATCAAAACTACAAATGCATGGAGATTCTTCTCTGATAGATGATCACTGCCCAGACTTTGAGCTTTCATGAAAGATCATGAAGGCGCTGGAGTTCACGTTCATCGTCCCGGGAACGCTTGCCATATTAGTTCCTTAGGGCTGCCATAACAAATTACTGCAGGCTTGGTGTTTTAAAACAACAGAACTGTATTCCTCCATGGTTCTGGAGGCCAGAAGTCCAAAATCAAGGTGTTCACAAGGCCATGCTCCCTCTAAAGGCTCTAGAGGTGAATCATTCCTTGTCTCTTTCTGCTTCTGGTGGCTCCCAAGTGTTCCTTGGCTTGTGGTAGTGCAACTCCAATCTCTGCCTCTGTCTTCCCATGGCTGTCTCTTTGCGTCACTGTTTCTCCTCCTGTCTTCTCTTTTGAGGACATTTGTCATGGATTTAAGGTCTGTCTTGTTAATCTAAGGCGAACTCATCTCGAGAGCCTTCCCTTTATTATATCTTGCAAAGACCCTTTTTCCAAATAAGGTTATATTCACAGGTTAGAACTTAGGCACACCTTTTGAGGGGGCTACAATTCAACCTGGTTCACTTACCTTGCCTGTTTTTTGGTCCATTCAGATGTAGAGAGGAGCTACAATGTTAGATCACTAGCTTGGCATGGCTAAGACCCAGCGGTTAAAGGACATATTGGGGATAAAATGCGAGTGACTTGACAGAGTAATTTTCAGAGTGTATTTTAAAATGTGTTATGTTAGTTGCTCCTCTATTGTTAGGGAAACCTCCACGTGAGGATTACACTGAACATGAGAAGCAAAAGTGTTTTCCGGTCTTTATAATTCAAATCATTCCTGTTAAATTAACATTTTATCAAGATATTCAGTGATTTTTTTCTACTTTTAGCTAGCATCTTGCCCAAATACTAGCTCTCTTCGTTACTTCAGATACCATCTAGAACATGAGTTATGAAATCTGTACTTTTTTTCACTAGATAGCAATCTTAAGAGGAAGTTTGATTTCAGATGAGTAGCATTTTTCCACTTTGATACACATATATCTTATTGCCTGAATACATTTTACAGAATAAGGCTTTCAGAAGTCCAGGGGGTGACAGACATGTCTATGTTGTTTCAACAACTTTATTCCCAGAGCCTGGTAGAGTGCCTGTCAGGTAATGGATACTGAATACTTTTGCTGAATGAATAATGTTCTATAAAGGTCATATTTTTACATGGATTAAATGATGTATTTTGAGTTAAAATATGGCCACTTATTACTGATTATGTTCTAATATTGTCTCTCCCTGCCCACCTAATTTTTTTCTTCATTTGGGGATCAATAGTGCCATTTTGATCATTTCTTCATATTTAGTTATAACATACGAAGAGTGGTCACGGAGGATACCCTGACTGTTCAAGGAGATTTTGGAGCACTAAACTTTGAGTGCAGAAGCTTGGATTTACATCCATAATCTCACTAGTTTCTCACACTTGGTATATGACCTTGGGTAGGTATTCATTTTCTCTAATTGTCTGCTTTCTCATCTGTTTATTCATTCAGCAAATATTTATTGATTATCTCTAGAGGCTCAGTGCCGTTCTGAGTGCTGGATGTGAAGCAGTGAACAATACAGACCAGAGTCCTCACCTTCAGAGGTTTCAGCCTAGTGTACGGAGAGACATTATAATACAAAATAATGAAGTATTAACGTGTATCAGATAAGTGCTATGGGGGAAAAATAGATCTGGAAAGGGATAGAGAATGCTGAGGGTGGGGAAGTAATGCAGTTTTGATTAGGGTGATCAAGGAAGGTGTCACTGAGAAGTGACATTTGATAAAGGTCTGAAGGAGTTGAAAAAGAGAGGCTTGCCTGTATCTGGGGGGAAAGCATTTCAGATGGAGGAAGGAGGAGGCGGAAAGTCCCTGTAGTGGATGCTGTGGTGTGCTGCTCAGATTCCCCCGTCAGTACTGACACGTTCATTCCCTCAGCTGCTGGGAACTCAGCTGAATCCCTCTTTGGAAATTGCTTGCAACTGAAGAAAGCTACCTTCTCCAAGGTCACGTCTCCCTTGCGGCAGACTGCATCTAACCGTATCTAATGACCACTCTGTATGGTGGTATAAAGCCTGGCTCCCTGCCTCAAGGCAAGATTACAGTTCTGGAGGTCAGATGTCTGAAATGGGATTCACTGGGCTAAAAATCAAGGTGTGAGCAGGGCTGCATTCCTTTCTGGAGGCTCTAGGGGAGAATCCATGTCTTTTCCTTTTCCAGCTTTAATGGCTACTCTCATTTGCTTGCTTGCGGCCATCTTCTTTCACCTTCACAGACAGCAACAGTGGGGTCAAGCTCTCCTCCCATCAAGTCACTCTGACCTGGCTCTTCTCCATCCCCCTTTCCCACTTTAAGGTCCCGTGCAATTACATCAGATCCACCCAAATCATCCAAATGAATCTCCCTATTCATTTCAATAACAGCCTTCACTCTGTCTACTACCTTCTTTCCCCTTTGTCGTATAAGGTTCTGAGGGTTAGGCTATGGGCATCTCTGTGGGGGGACAGTATTCCGCCAACCGCAGATGGGAACATGAACGCTTCATCATAACATGCAAGGGAAGAACCAGCACAGCTGCAGACAGGTAGGTAGATTCCATGTTGGGAACTTGTGGAAGGTTTTCTTGTTTTTGTTTTTTCTGATTAATTCACTCTTCTCAGTGAAATAAGAAGGAAGGTCAACAGCTGAGAGGTACCAAGGGCTTGAGAAGAGAGAAGAAGTTATGGAAGTCTCCTGAGAGAGTGGAGGATGAGTTTGCCAGGACAACATCATAGTATTGCTAGGTGATACTGAAGGCTCTCATCTCTCCTACCTGCCTCATAGAGTTGTCATGAGGGTTGCAATGAATTATGTGTATATATATAATTTTATATATATATGTGTGTGTGTGCAGATTTTTCAACTCTGACGCACTATATTAATAAAAGTTAATTTCCATTCGCTGCTCACCCTGTGCTAGTTCCCATTCTTTGTATCCGACATGTATGAACTAAATTAATCCTCGCAACAAGACAAGGAGATTGGTATTACTAGTATTGTCATCTCCATGTTACAGATGAAATAAGTGAGGCCTTAAAGGGGTGGCATGCCCAAGGTCCCACAGCTGGGGAAAGGCAGAGATGGGCAATAAAGCAGGCACGCTCTCAGAGACGCCACTGTTCACCACTGCTGTCTTCTGCCATTAACTTCATGCATCGCCTTCCCAGCCAGAGTCTGTGTTCCTTGAGGAGCAAGACCAGCGCCTTCTACTTGAAAGGAAATAGTGTTACTTATTGCATCTAATACAAACAGACAGTGAATATCTCTGAATGAATTAAGCATGGTGACAATTAAAAAAATAGTGAAAAGACATAAATCTTGACCCAGAGCACCATTTGAGTCCTAGTTTAATCGTTTACTAGGAATATTGTGCAGTTTGCAAGTCCAAGCCTCCGTTTCTTCACCTGTGAGATGGAGATAATAATGCGCTCCTAAAAAAAATGGTTCTGAAGAACCTAGGGGCAGGACAGGAATAAAGATGCGCACGTAGAGAATGGACTTGAGGACACGGGGAGGGGGAAGGTTAAGCTGGGACGAAGTGAGAGAGTGGCATGGACATATATACACTACCAAATGTAAAATAGATAGCTAGTGGGAAGCAGCCTCATAGCACAGGGAGATCAGCTCGGTGCTTTGTGACCACCTAGAGGGGTGGGATAGGGAGGGTGGGAGGGAGACACAAGAGGGAGGGGATGTGGGGATATATGTATATGTATAGCTGATTCACTTTGTTGTAAAGCAGGAACTAATACACCATTGTAAAGCAATTATACTCCAATAAAGATGTTAAAAAAAATAGTAACGCACTCCTCCAAGCTGTGAGGACTTGAAATCCTCTAGGCAGGCTTCCCCGTGCCTGTCACAAGAAGGCACACAGTAAGCATGAGTTGCTATTTTGATAAATAAATTTTTTGTTGAGAAGTAGGAAGGATTTCTCATCCTAACCCCAAGTAAAACTCTTCACATATCCTGCATCAGGACCTTGTTGTCTCCAATGCCCCCCAAATTCGGGAGTCTAGTCTCCAAAGACCACATGCCTCACCCTTTTCTTCTCTCTGTGCCTCATTTTCCACAATAGAACTTCCATGAACATAATCTAAGGTCAGCCAAAATACAAGTTCACTACCAACTGTGGAAATCTTACTGTACCACTTAACTACAGTGAGGTCATGTATGGGTACCTACCTCATTTCTCAGTTTAATGTGACATAGCTGAGCACGTTAATTAGCCTTTCTCAGTCACCTGTAGCTTTTCTTCCTATTTCTTCATTCATTCATTTCACTCATATTTATGAGCCAGGCCCTTTACCGGGTGCCCTGGGCCAGTGCTGAACTGTCTTCTCTTTCATCCTCTCTTCAGTTCCTTCCCTATGGTTTCTCCCGGTCTTAATCCTGAGTCCGGGCTGGAGAGCATGCTAAATGACATTGTTTAATATGTCCCCAATTTCATACAGCTTATAAAAGAAGGGGTCTGCATACTTACTTTTCTTGGTGGACTCTTTCTCTTTGAATTGTCTTTACTGTCCTAAGACCATCCAGCTTCATGGTTTAGAAAGATTTTATGTTTTGTTTCCTTGGTTTTTGAGCCTATTTTGTTGAGCTGCTTTTGGAGTGACTTTGGGTTGCTAGGATTTAAGTAAATGCTGAATTACATTTTATACTTAAAATCAATGTTTTAGGAGGTATTTTTAAAAAAAATATGATTTGAAAGTGTTAGTAGTACCCGTATTATAGAGTTATTTTATATTTTGCACGATGTACCACCCATGTGTCAGGCAGTACACTGAACACCATACATATTTACTTATTTGACTCTCACAGCAGCTCCAAGAAAGGTGGATTTATTATCCCACTTGTTTCCATTTGAGGAAACTGAAATGCAGAGGGATTAACCGATCTTCTCAAGGTCACAGACTAGTACTGGGTTTTAGAAGGCTCTCATCTGGGCTTTCAAACTGTGACGTTTGACTCCATTTGACTCCCTTGTCCTAACCCCAGAGCTAGAGAGAGAAAAACATATTTTAGTAAACAAACAAACAAAAGTCACCAGTTGTGGATCAGAAACAGAGAGTTTGCTGTACTTAGAGTTTCCCAGGGCATAATACGAAAGACTTGACTTTCTGTTTCTCTCCCCTCCCATCCTCTTTTCTATTCTTCCTTTCCCTCATCTATACTCCCCTTCCCTTCCCTTCCTTCCTTCCCTCCCCTTCTCTCTTCTTCTTCTCCTTCTCCTTCTCCTCCTCTTCTTTCTTCCTCCTCCTTCCCTTCTCCCTCCTTTTCTCTCTCCCTCCCTCTCTCCCCTTTTTCCTCCACCTCTCCTTTGTTGCCCTGAGATAACTGATAGTTATCTACTTCCTTCAGGAGAAGCCCAGCCCCTGCCAGGGCCCAGGGGAGGCACTTCTAGGAGCTGACAGAAAGAATGCTGACTCACATCTGAGTTGCTCACTCATATCAGGGGTAGGACACCAATATCCTGGCCCCAGCCCAGCACCAAGCCCAGGCCAGGTGTGCTTTATGACTTTTACCCAGCATGGGGTGGGGAGTTCAGGTCTGCATCTCTCTCCTGGCAGGCTCCAGCTCCATCGTCTCTGAGCACATCCTTGGACAAAAATAGTTAAAAGCCTATATTATCCCCCCATCTCACCCAAAACAATAATTTTCAAGATAGTGTAGTTAAAATTCATGTTCCAGAAGAAAATTAAATACACCTAAAAGGGAAGAGTCCCGATAGAGATGAACCCGTTTTTACCTCGCCAAGCCAAACGCCTAACGTCTAGAAGTACATGTATTTTGGGTGTTTTACAGATTTAAGACTTCCACAAGAATTGTCAGTAGGCACTCGCTTTATAATCTGCATATCTAAATGGGCTCCTACAAGAGATTCCTTACACGACAAAATTATAACTTACGCAAGGCTGCAGTTTCTCTCCCAGAATGCTGAAACAGACACACACAGAACGGCTAGTAGTTTTCAGTTTCTACTCTGAGTCCACTCTGAGTCCGAGTAATGTTACTCCATTACTGTAACCAGAAATTCCACATTTCACTTTGGAGAACTCAAGCATTGTGATCATATGATGATGTGATATGGTGATGTGATTATGTGATAATTTTCCTTGACTGATGAATATTTACATTTCTCATTTTAATTCAACTGCAGCTTTAATTTGTACTTTATATGGGAAATAATTTAAAATGTTTCCCTGAAAACCAAGTATGAATCACTACAAATATCCAGGTAAGCAGTTATTCCCTTTGGCATTTAATGGGCTGACAATTGAACATTGCAGCCAGCAAATAAACATTGTGGGTATTGGTTGCTAAAGACTAGTGAAGACTAAAAATCCAATTAGCCTTGTTATGTGTTGCTCACCTGCTATCACCTGGCAAGGTTTAATCTCCACTGGACAGAAATTAAGACCAAGAGTTATCAGTTACTTCAGAAAGTAGGAAAGTAAGGCACTTATTAGACCAAGTGTGGGATATTTTTGTTTTTTGTCTGTTGCAGAATAATTTTTTAAATCCTTATTTAATCCAAGGCTTTATAGAATAATGCAGGTTCTTGAAGAAAAGAGGAATGTTTTTTAAACACATGAAAGCAGAATGGTATTTGGTATGGTAGAGGCTTTCTGCACGTTTCTTAAGAAGAAAAACTCATGGAGTTATTTGACAGGTTGATAGAAGGCGTTAAGCAAATCGTTACGGTCTGAAGACTTTCTAAATAATAATAATCCTCATAACTACAAATAATTGTTAAGTGCTTACTATGTGTCAAATGCTTTATTGCATTTAATCACTGTAATATCTAATGAGGTAGGAACTATTAGAATCCCTATATTACAGATGAGAAAACTGAGGCTTTGAGAGGTGACATGATGTGTACCTGGTCCCATAGCAATCAGGGGTAGAGTCAGAATTTAAACTCGTCTGTCTAAGAGCTTATTTTCTCAATCACTATATTTGAATGATTATAAACCCCTGCTGCCTTACTGAACTTAGGAAGATCGTCCTATCAGGTGTCTGTGAGAACCTTTCACGCGTCTGTTTATCTTTGGAAATTGTTCTGAGTCATTCCCTCCAGAGCCCTCTCCTTAATTACTGGTCTCGGGTGTATGGGGGCTTTGGCATGCAAATGGCACTGACAGACAGGACTCTTCCTGTCCTTTCCCTCAACTGGATCATAGTAAGGACTCCCAGTACCCTCTAGACACTGTTCCAGCAGTTTCTTTGCAGCTCCTGGGCCTTCTAGGAGCCCTGTGAGCTTGCATGCTAGGGAGCTTTCCGAGGTAGGATCAAGAGGATATACGGTAGCAGCAGAAGGCAATGGGTTATGCTTCATCTGAGTGTGGCAAGACTGAAATAAAAAAGTGCCCTGAACCATTTAGAGAAATCAGGGGAGCAAAGGCACATGGGTCACCACCTGTGGGCCTCTTTCACAGTTGGTAGAATGGTAGAAGAGGTGCTTGATTGGGCTTGGCCTGTGTGTGCAGAACACAGGACTAAGTGGCCTGGGAAGACACAAAGGGAGTAGAAGGTCTGGGCGCTGCTGCAGCTCTTCTAAGAGAACTGGTTCCTGATGAAACCACTAGCCCTTAAATATTGAAATCTTAATGCTGTGTCTTTAAAGTAGTCACCTTAGTGATGCACGCACTAATTCCAGCAGTGCCGCCAATGCTCATTTGCAAAGAGCCCTTTGAAAAATTACTTTCAGAATTATTTTGAGGCGCATGGGAAAACCTGACTCCAGAGCAGGCCAGAGTTTTATTACTCGGTTTAGTCACCTGCCTGCTCTTGGCCGTGCACTAATTTGAACTGTTTCCGATAATCAATGCTGACATTCAAGGACAAAGCTTTTCTGTCATCGTGGGTATTGAAAAAAGTACGTTACGCAGCGTTAAGGCAATTCCTAAGCTTGTCTTTTTATCCTCCGTAGTGACCAGCTTATCAGCCTGCTCATAGTGGATGTTCAACAAAAATGTATTGACTTTAATTGAAAAGGAAAACAAAGAAACAAACAAAAGTTCCAGACACTGGCAGTGTTGCTGGAATAATATAGCATCTTAAGGCACATACTCTCCATCAACAAGCTTTGAAATTGATATTCATAATTTTATTAAATCAATTATTTGATATCTCCCTGAAACACTTACCTAGTTATAACTGTGTCTGATTGAAATGAGTCAAAAAGTCATTAAATCTGCCATGCCATGTATCAGTTTCCCTGAGTTTCTTTGTTTTGCTTGGGAGTTGCCCTCTTGGCTCACAAAATGATCTAGAAGAATAACAGTGGTGATGACATTTCTTGAGTGCTAACTCCATTTTAAACGTTCTAATTATATTTCGTGTGTTGTCTTATTTAATCCTCACACCCTCCCCGTAAGAAAAAAATATCATTATTCTTATATTTCCATCCTGGAGATGAGAAAACTGAGACTCAGGGAATCACAAAATTCTGTGATTGATAAAGGTGACTCGTTACTCAGGAAGAGCCCCAGCCTTCTTTATTCTCCTTTCCGCTCTTGCAGTGATGTATTCAGTAGGTGCTCTGTTAAAATATAAAAGTTTAGTGTTTTATTGTATTTTTCACAACTGATTCATCTTTTTCATATTAAATGAAAGTGATCCGAAGAAGTCAGAAAACTAAAAATCACCTGAAATCAAAGCACCAAAAAATTGATGCTTTGGTGCATGTCATTGCAGATATTCAGATTTTGTTCCTGTTTCATAGCCCCATGACACTCATTGCACTTGAACTCATTTCCATGGAGGCTTTTTGTGAAGATACCAGCACGTATGAATGACTGCGTTCTTTTACAGTCACTTAATGCTGTAGTCAGAGTAAATCCCTCTACGTACATACTAGATCTGTTTTGCTTTTCTGTGACTTTATGACCAGGGTGGTGTTTTCCCTTAAGACAGTTGGGTATTTCCTTTTGGCTTAAACATCCTTCATCATTTTCCTTTCTGCCATGAAGGTAGGAAGGGAAGGAAAGAAGAGAAACATTTTTCATGGGTATCTACGATGGGCTATCTTTTGTGTTCAGCACTGAATATAGATTTGCTAATTCCATCTATAAACACTGCATTAAGGTTCCTTGTTGCATAGATAAGGATGCTGGGCCTCTAACAAGGGACTAGGAATGCACAGCCAATCTGTGACAGAGCTAGGATTGGATTCCAAAATTATGACTCCAAAGGCCATGCAGTTCCCCTGTATCATGTGACCAGAACTCCTGCATCTCTACTGATGGGCCAGCAGCTGGTATATCTGCCCAGCTCTGCTAAGGAAAGGTCATTCAACTCCTGCCTATGCTTAACTTACCCCAGCTACTCATACAGATGAATGTCCGTGTAGATTCAGCATTCCTTCTGAGCCCTGGGACAACCAACCCTGGAGCATAGTAGCGACCCGCTCTGGCCAAACAGGGAGATTCTGGAATTGTTCACGGCTGCCTGAGTGTAAGATGGTAAAGACTGTTAAAGGCAAACTTCAGAGAATAGGGTCAGAATCCCCAGTGGTTACTTTAACAATATTCAGACAGTCTATGTAGTCTTGTCCTATACAAAAGAAGTTGAGTGTAGTGATCCTAAATATTTTCCCTGGTGTCTGTGAACCTGAGGCTACATCTTGCTGCAGAATCCTTTCCTTTGTTTTAAGTAGACTTTCATGGTACATGATGCTGTACCAGCGTTTCAGAGCTCTCTCCTCTGATGCATCCTATCCCTCAGTCTACTTCATCAGTAGCAGAGGCATCTGCTTCATGACCTTGGTACCCTCCCAGAAGAAGAGGAAGCTCCCCTGCTAGGGGTGGTTTTCACCTCCATGTCTGTCATAGCTCAGATCCTGCCTGCAGTTAATGATGCACAATCGATAAATTTCTAGCCGTTAAAATAGAGAAGCTCTTCCTTATATCTCACTGTGATTCTTGCTACTGCTACATCTCTCGGTTAATTTTAATAAATATGGGTAGGAGGACTTGAAGAAAATGGAATTTCCCTGCCTAGTGCTCTCTTCCTGAAATTATAGGAAATTGAGTTAAACCACTTTTTAAATCATGGGTAAATGTTTGCAAATCTGCTCAGCCTTTTAAAACAGCATACGCTCACTTAAAACACAAACCTCGAGAAACTTCTTGATGAAAAGAGAAGTACCTGGAAGTCTTGCATTGTATATACTCTTATCAAATCCAAATCGAACCGCCACCCTTTTAATAAATGCCCACCAGGGCTTCCCTGGTGGCGCAGTGTTGAGAGTCCGCCTGCCGATGCAGGGGACGCGGGTTCGTGCCCCGGTCCGGGAGGGTCCCACATGCCGCGGAGCGGCTGGGCCCGTGAGCCATGGCCGCTGAGCCTGCGCGTCCGGAGCCTGTGCAGTGAGAGGCCCGCGTACCGCAAAAAATAAATAAATAAATAAAATAAATGCCCACCCAGACATTGTGAGTTCACACCAACTTGACTTTAGCGTCTTGAACGTCAACATGTATTCCAATCTCAGACCTACAGAGAAGGCAAATTTTGGTATCAAGCTCTGGGATCAGGTTCTGTGTCTTCCCTTGCCACTTGTGAAACTTTGGGCAAGTCCCTTGGCTTTATCTGAGTCTCAGTGTCCTCAACTGTAAAATGAGGGTAATCATACCCTTTCTTACGATTACAAGAGATTAGTAAGGCACTGTGTGGGGTAGCGCTTTACAAACACTAGCCAGAAGTCAGAAGTTTTCATGACAGCTTTTTGAAAACATTCCCTTCAGCCACATCAGCAAGTTGCAGAACACTGTGGGATGCATCTAGGTGTGGATCACTCTGCCACGGTTTGAATCGCCTGCTTAGCCTCTTACAGGCTGTGTGACTTTGGGTGAGTATGAAACCTCTCTGGGCTTCATTTCGCTCATTTTTAAAATGGGAGTGACAGTAGTGGTCCTACATTCTTGGAGTTGTTTTAGAGAATTCACTGAAGTTGGTTAGCACAAGGGTACCTGCTCACTCAGTATTAATATTAATACTGCTTTGCTTTGGGTAGCAGTCACCAAATGTTCATTAACCTCTTAAGGTTTCATTCCACCCATCAGATTTTAACCAGCTGTTGCTATTAGCTGTCTTGTGTTTTGTTTATAGTTCTTTTACAAAGGATAGTTTAGGTTTTCTAAATATGTACATGTGTGTACATACAAACACACACATATATTTTGTGCAGCTCCTTCTTTATTGTCTTGCATAGTGGAGATTTGTTGTGATAATTGGTGAGGTTTTTTTTTTTTCCGGAGCGCTTCTTCTAGAATCCTTCTTTGTTTCACCCTTGTAGTTGAGAGAGTTTAATAATTCCATGCTAGCCTCAGCACCTCGTGGATGTCAAGCTGCCCGGGGAACCGAAGCTGAGCTATCCCTTGGCTGTGATGAGTGTCTCTGTCCGTTTAAGGTCCACCTATCGCCTTGAGCTCTCGGCTTAGCGAGAGAAGAGTTGTTACACTTGGAGGGAAGTTTCCTATGTCATAAGTGGAGGTAGAGGAGCATGTGTGCAACCAGCTGCCATGAAATTGAATTATAGGTGTATTCTTGCAGCCTTAAATGGCTCCATTTTACCATGGGCCTCTCTATTTGTTTGGAACAAATAACTGCAATTTACTGGGATGCTAACAGATGACGGTGTAAGCAGTCAGAGGTGGTTTAAGGTTTCCGTAATGATGGAAAATTACTCCTATCCATTTCAAGTACAGTTGCTCTCCCCAGCCACCACATTTAAATGTGAAGAGAGGAAATACCTCACTTTTTTAATACTCTTCTCTCGGCACAACGCTCTTTAAAGGTGCTCCATGTTCCTTTAATGCTCTTAACCACACACCAAATCACTTTTTATTTATTAACCTCTGGAATGTGTTCAGTAATGACTTCTGAGGCAGCCAGGAGTGAATGGACAATTTGCTTTCACTGCCTTGATCTCCTTAACCCATTTCCTCTTAATTTGGTGGAGATGGTGTGGAGCTTCTGGAAATAGGAGTCACAGAGATCCTTTAAGGAGGAAAGCTCCCAGACACCTTGTTTCTTCCTTATAAATGAACATTGTTAGAAGTGATTTCTGTGTCTCACCTTCTTCCTTCAATGTATTGTAGCTTTCCAAGGAGCATTCTTGTTTTCTTTTCAAGAAGGAATGTAAATAATTATAAAGGTTTTTGGGTTTTTTTTCCCTGGGACTATTCACAAACAGATAAGCTGCTTCAGCCTGTGGCTGGGATGCGATGGTGGTGGTGGTTGCCCTTTTTATGTGAAACAGGGGTTAAAGTGATCATCATTTTGTCAGAGCCAAGCCAAGGTAGCGTAGGATCAAAATGTGTATTTTCTGTGGATGTTCTAAATTTAAAAATAAATTGCTTAGTTTCCTAAATGATAACTGTCCAGTATTTGAGACGTTTCTCATGAAAGGAAACTTGGAATTAGGTGGGAGATTTGCTTATATGTTGCACATGGCACATTGGTAGTTTCAGGCTCCACTCCTCATAGTTATGGTTTTAGTCACTTTTTTACTATACAAATATAAATTAATAATTTTGGGGGGTAAAATTCCTGTAATGAACAGAGGAATTTTACACTTCAATCCCCACCCTTCAACCTATTCCTTGCCCCGTTAGTACTAGTTACGTGTGTGTATCTTGCAGGTGTTTTGGCATGAACGCACATGTATAAATGGGTGCAGAGAACAATATATATGTGTTGCTTTGTGATTATTTTAAGTAAATGGGATCATATTTTATTATTATTTCTGTGGTTTTTGTTTTTCTTTTTTCACTTAACACTCTATTGTGTAGATTGTCCACATCAATACACGTAGATCTAGGTCATTCTTTTTAAGTGTTGATTGGTATTCCATGATAATGGATGTACTACAACTTATTTAACATATTGATGGACATTCAAATTGCACTGTTTAGCTTTTACGAGAAAGCTGTAGCTGTGAACATCTGTGTCTAATGTCTTTTTATGCATACATGTGCTAGATCTCTAGGATAGACATCTAGTTTTTATTGCAACATTACGTTATTAGAACCTCTTGACTGGTCATCCTAATGATGGACTAAAGATGGTTTATGTAGAGACTGCTAACTGATACAGATTTGCAAGAGCGTGTGAATTTTGGCCCTTGGAGTTGTGTTGGGCAAAATCGTTAAATCAGAATTAAAACCTAATGGTGATTTGTGTTTGTTTGCCTGTAAGAAACCCCGCAGAGGTGAGCATGCATACTTCAAGATGGTGTTTTGCTGAAAGCCTCCTTTCGGTTTTAAGGTTCGTTGGATTCGCTGTCAAAATAACCACTCGTTTCACACAAATAAATAGCTTTAATCAATTCTTTAATGAAAGGTGATTTAACTTAATTTTAATATATAGTCATTAGAAGGAAAGGAATAAGAATATTAGAGAAACAAAACAGGGTATACATCACCAAATTGGGCTGACACCTGCTTCCAGATCCAGACAGCAGCTGGGAAGTCCCAAGTGACAGCAATCTGGAGCCCCAGTTGGGAAGGGTCCCGGGCGGTGCGTCCATCCCACGGCTGAGACTTCAGATTGGAGTTCTGGCTTCCGTTTATAATTCCAGGCCGCAAAAGGATATCATCAGTCTGCGTGCCGAAATGCAGCTCTGGATTTATTTTAACAATGCTGTTGGTTTCACCATGTGGGTCACAAGATTTTCCAGACCCTGGGGGACTGGCCAGGTCCCCAGGGCTCAAGAAATTCCAAGACCCACTCCCTTTCTGATCGTAAGTGCCGCTTCACTTGCTAGCAGCAGTTGTTAGGTGTGCAAGCAGGTACGCCGTCCAGGCAGAGTCACAGGTCGGTCAGAGGCCTGCTTCTGTCTCCGAAGCCTGAACAAGATTACTTTATTAATTTTCCCAACAGATGGAGAGAAATGTGACATTTTTTTTTAAAGTAAATTAAAGAATTCATGGTAATCAACTTTTGGATCATCTCGCATAAAAGTGAAAATGAATGTGTTCAAGAACGGCCAAGGGATATTGAGTTTGGATTGTTTCATTGTACTGTGCAGAAGGCATGTGGGGTGAGGATAGCACACATGACGTATGGGATGATATTTGGAGTCAGACCAGCCTGGGTTTGAACCCTGGGCTTCTGACATAGGAGCCTTTGAGATCTCCGGTAGTGGGCTGTTTCTAAGCTTCCTTACAGCAGGGTTGACCATAACATACCTCTTGGAGTGGTCATGAGGATGAAAGGAGCTAGTGTGTGTAAGATGTCTAGATCAGCACCTGCCACCCAGTGGGCCGTCAAGAGTGTATTGTTTGGAAAGTATTATTACTCTCAACAGTATCATTCAATATCTTTATGACCACCAAGTTTACTTATAATCTCACTAAGCCTGCTATTTGCTCCGTAAAAGAGGAAGCCAAATATGATAATCTCAAAGATCCTTTGCAGTATTTTCATTTCAACAAGTGGTTCTTCCTTTTGAAAAATGAAAGTTTGTGCATTGTCTTTGTAAGCCTTTTAGTTAACAGGACACACACGCACACACACATATACAGTATATAGATTTGGTGGACAACACCACAGGACACAGACTCTTCCAAGGCAGAGCCTCAAAACAGTCGAGGAGTGTCAGTCCCAATCTAGAGCAATCCAGGTGTGAAAGATCTCCTTTACCTAAAACAAGAGTTGATCCACAGAAAGAGCCTTCCCATTCTGCTCTCCTGGGCTTCACTGCATTCTGTCCATCCACTGACTCATCCTCTGTCAGGATGAACACATTATTCCATGATATGGATGTACCGCAATTTATTTAGGATGTCTGTGGACATTTAAATTGCGTTATTTTGCTTTTACAGAAGATGTGTTGCTGTGAACATCTGTGTATATATCTTTATATACATGTGTGTGCTACATCTCCAAGGTGGATGGAATGACCTCTTGCCCTCAGGCTCTGTCTCTCCCAGTGGGTGTTGCTTGTGCAATAACCATTACTCACTATTTAGCTGTTTTAACAACAGCTAAACCACTATCATTTATTAAGGCATTTATATGCTAAACATTTTACATACATTAATTTGTTCATTCAGTAGTTGATAAATATTTATTGAATATGATTTATGTGCTAAACACTATTCTAAGTGCTGGAGTAACAGCAATAAACTCAGTTTCTGGTCTCATGGAAGATTCATTTTAGTGGAGAGTCTCAGACAACAAGTGGAGAAACAAAAACTGATATTTTTTTTCTTCATACAAATTTGTATGAAGAAAAAGAAAGTGGATAATGATGAGGGATGCTAATTACATAGAGTTTTCAGCTAGGGCCTCTCTCAGGACTATCCCTTGAGCAATGATTTGAATATGTGTGAATATATCACAGATTTTATCATATATGTTTACACAGATGTTGTGTATGTGTGTGTATATCACTGCAATGTAATCATTACTCTTCCCATTTTACAGATGAGTAAACTGACACTAAGTATGCATTAAAATGGTTTAGTATGCATTAGAAATGCTTTTCAGTAGTAAGTAACAGAACAGCCATCTAACACTCACCTAAACAAATAGATGATATTTTTCTAAAGTGAGAAGAACTCTGGGGAAGTCGGCAGCTCCTGACTCTGATTAAGCAACTAGGTGATGTTAAGGCACTCATCTCTGTGATATTCTCAGCCTTCTCCTCTTAGACTTAGCATGGCTTCTGCAGGAGGCATGTCTGCATTCCAGGTAGGAGCAAGGAAGGAGGAGAGGCACCTGTTCCATCCCATCTATCTCTTATCAGGGAAGAAAGTAGCCTCGACAGATTGCCTCTGTAGTGTTGTTGGGAAGATCAGTGTCCCCTGGCCATGCCTTTCTGTGAGGAAGACTGAGGAAGTGGGTATTTAGTTTTTGCCTTTTCTGTAGAGGAAGAAAGTAAGGGAGAAAGTGGACATGAGTGTTGGCTTGCTGTTGGCTTTGCCATGAGTTACGAACCCAACAGCCCACGTAAGCTGGGTCTATCTGGCAGCAAAGTTCTACTCTTCTAGTCTGTCTTTAGCGGATTTGTTTTGGATAGTCATCGTCTCTTACAGGATCTGGAGGAGGTGACTAATGTCAGGACAGCTCCTACTAAAATTATAGCACCCCAACATGGGAGGTTACAACAAAGTTTTGAATGAGGTATGACTAATATGGATGATATCGCTCTCTGCTCTTTTAAGTGTAATTCCCAGACATTGGAATTTTTCTGGCCCATCTTTTCCTCTGATCAACCTATTGTTTCATAAGAGTTTGCCTATGATTGATGGATGATGTTGCAAATCCGGAGACCACAAGCATGCTTGCAGATGCAATTTAGATACTGGGTCACAGGGACAATACTAAAGTAAATGATGTATCTTTTGAAGAAATACTGGTATAATATTACTTGGGAGTTGTCCAGAGTTACAGAATTCATCATACCCATTGAGTGTCCTTCAATTTACAGCTGTTTTTACCTATATGGACTCATTGGCTTTACACCGCTATCCTAAGAAGTGATGCAGGAATCATTATTGCCCTCTTATATGGCTAAACTGACACCTAGAAGAAATGAATAATGTTTTCTCATCAGGTGTTCCTCAGTCTTACAGAAAAAACCCACTCTGTTAAAGTAGATTCAATTAAACCCCTTCAAACAGATGACTGCCTTGAATTCTGAACTGTCATTAGTTAGATACAGAATGATCATTCCTAGAATACACGTCTATTCACTTGCTCTAGTATATTCTAGAAGCCTTTCAAAGTGAAATGATTAAATCATCAAATCTCTAAAAAATATTTTCTGGCCATTTTCTAACTGAAGGAGAGAATAATACATGCTAATTGTCAAAGGGACAAACAATATGAAATGTTTACACTACACAGTGAAATTTTTCTTTAGTCACGACCTTATGTTTATCTTTAAGATAAACACCATTAGCAGATTAGTTTATATCCATTCAGACGTTTTTCAGTAACCATTTGCAGTGGCTATTATTTTGTAGTAATTATTATCACTACTAATGGAATATAATAGTGTTTTACTTTTGTTGCCTAAACTATATTATGAACAGTATATTATGGTCTTTCCATACCAGTGTATCTACATCTACCTAATTATGTTTAATGGCTACACAGTAGTTTATTTAAGGATGGATTATGATTATTGCATCCCATCCCCTAATAGTAGCCATTTCATTTTTTTCCCAAAATTTTAATATCCTATTGAGCTTTATTGAAAATATATATGTATCTTTAAGCAGATATCTAGTATTTTCATAGCAAAACTACCCAGAAATGATGTTGATTTGTTAGAAGGGGTGGGTGTGTTTAAGATTTTATAGATATTACAAAATTACCCTCCACAGTAGTGTAAAACGTGCCTATTTCCCTACATTCTTACCAGCACAAGGTATTGTGCATTTTTAGTCATTGTTAATCTGAAAGTTAAAACAATTGCATGTCTATTTTACTTTTCATTTATTTTGCATTTCCTTAATTAACGGTGATCTCAATTATATTTTCACATGATTCTTTGTCACTAATGCTTTTGTCATTACATCTTTGTGCTCTTTGACCATTTTTTAATTCAGTTGTTTTGTTTTTGGATGAAATTCTTTAGATTTTATAAATATTTACCCTATGTATGTTACATATGTTGTCAATCCTTTTTCCCTCACTCTTAACTTGTGTTTATGGTATCTTTTGCCATACCAGTTTAAACTGTTTTATATATTCAAATGTGTCAATCTTCTTTCTTAGTTTATGACCTTATTGCAATGAAAAGTCAGAAACTGATTATACAGTAGTTCAAGTTGGAAATCCACTCAGGGTGGAGCTTTGGCAATATGGGAGTTCTCGGACTTGAGTAGTTATCATTCTTTTTTTTTTAAATATAAATTTATTTATTTGTTTATTTATTTATTTATTTTGGGCTGTGCTGGGTCTTCGTTGCTGCACGTTGGCTTTCTCTACTTGTGGCGAGTGGGGGCTTCTCTTGTTGCGGAGCACGGGCTCTAGGCACACGGGCTTCAGTAGTTGCGGCTCGCGGGCTCAGTAGTTGTGGCGCACGGGTTTAGTTGCTCTGCAGCATGTGGGATCTTCCTGGACCAGGGCTCAAATCTGTGTCCCCTGCTCTGGCAGGCGGATTCTCAACCACTGCACCAGCAGGGAAGTCCCAGAGTAATTATCATTCTATGGGTGATATTTACCCACACCCATTTGCAGTGTAGTCCAAACCAGAATTTAATAACCCATAGCATATTTGCACAGACTTTCTCATTTTCTAACCGTTTAAAATTAGCTCTGAAAGATGAATGACTCTTTTTTTAATACAGTCCCCTTTGAATTTAGCTCTACTCTGAGAAGGGGAGAGTCAGGGGCTCAGTTACAAAAGAACAGGGGTAACTTAAATTCTTAGAAAGTTTCACGCTTTTGTTTTGCTCCAATGTTCTCTCTAATGTATGAAATTGTAGGCTCAACCCAAACTTGTAAATGGTGATGGGTTTTCCAAATGAAAGTGATCTGAATAAAAATGATCAGGTGAGAGAAGAAAGAAAAGCCACGGTATTTGGCCATTCGACTAAATCTGCAAGTTAGTGAGACAGTATGAGTATAAATGACACATGGAAGAAAATGTACAGAATCTGTACCTGAGTATTCTCTGATTATGAGTGTGGAGTTTGAAATCTGGCCGGCCTGGCCTTGAATTCTGACTTCTCCACTTAATAATTATGTGAGACCAGTTGTTTAACTTTTCAGAGCCTTAGTTTTCTTACCTATAAAAGAGGGGGTAGTGCCTGCAACTGCCGTTACCTAAAGATCACTTATTTTCTCATTTCTGATGTTCATTTCACTGTTGATTCTGAAGTGTGGGTGATCTGTTTTAACGTCAGTACACTCTGGCCCCAGGTGCGGGCACTATTTAAAAATCATAGCAGATGAAGGTGAGGGAGGTGAATAAAAACTGAGTAAAACTGCCATTAATTTGACGTTTTATAAGCAAGTTCTCTCTGGCAGTCAATTCACGCTGTCTGTTAAAGTAGCCCAACTTTTCATTTTTATTTTATTTTTTACATCTCAGTCTTTCATGACTTAAAACTGATGACATATGAATATTTCTCAAGCAGTTACTACATATTCATGAAGAACAGTTAACCTGTGGAAAAGTCGAGAGAGAGAAATCATAAAATTTTAGAGCTGAGGGATTTCGGGCTCACGTATAGTGGAGGAAATTGAGACTTAGGCAAGTTTTGTTACTTGCCCAGCAACAAATATTAGTCATCATGATAAAAAGCAACCACTACAAAATTGTAATGCAGCAATGTGGGTCTTGGGCTTGTTCTGTTGTATCCCATGTAAGGGTGAGGTACGGGTGCAAGGTGACTTTCTCATCCTCACATCCGCCTCCTCCAGGGTGTCAAGGGCCATCTAGATGTCCAGGAAGGCTGTTTTCCCAGGTCATGAAGCATGAGGTATCCATCAGTGTCCAGGGCACGGATAGGTGTGGCTCTCCCTGGACAGATAGCAGCACTGAGAATGTTGTCAAACCCAGTTCGTGTGCCAAACAGACTGACACGTCATAGTTTGGAGCAGAGAAAGGCTTATTGCAAGGAGAATGGGGCTGTTCATGCTCAAAACACCTGAACTCCTCGATGGTCTTCCAGGAAGAGTTTTCATAGGCAACCTTTGTGGGTAGGGCTGTAAGGCCTCCCTCTGATGGTTGGTGGGAAGGTAACCGGGTGGTGTCTCAGGAATCTCAGTCATCAGCCTTCTGGTTCCAACCAGTCTGGGGTCCACTGCTTGTGCTCAGCCTGGAGTTACCATCCCCCACCTGGGTTGGGGTGTTAGTTCCTGCAGAATAGCTCAGAGATACGTATGCACATCCCCCGAGGAGGAACCAGGCCCAGGCCCACGTCACTGCACTCTTGTTTCTTTCTGTATTCCCTCACCCCCCTAATTAGTAACTGTTTGAATCTGCCCTTTGGAAGTCGCGGAAGGTCTGGGAGGCTGAAAACTTTTTCCTACAAACAAGAAATGGGGAGCACAGAAAGGCTTTAGTACTTGGGAGGGCCCCTTAGGGTCCTGCTAGGTTTCAGGTGCACGGTGTGCTGGTGGTAGGTGTGGAGTTCCCTGATGGACAGAGCCTGCGCGGTCAGCTATTGGCAGCCTCAGTGGGATGATAAGCACTGTTCATGTAAACACAGTACATGGGGTGTGGGAGCTTGCCTCATTCCCAGGGATGTGGAAGATGGATAGTGGACCCTGACGGGATGCCCCACAGAAGATGGGAGGCCTCTTTGAGGTGGCCTTGTCTGCCTTTGACGGGCCCTCCAGGTCTGACCCTCGTCTCAGGGACCCCTCTGACCTCTGATCCTCTTTGCAGCACTCTATTTTTTGTTGTTGTTTTTGTTTTTACGGTACACGGGCCTCTCACTGTTGTGGCCTCTCCCGTTGCGGAGCACAGGCTCCGGACGCGCAGGCTCAGCAGCCATGGCTCACGGGCCGAGCTGCTCCGTGGCATGTGGGATCTTTCCAGACCGGGGCATGAGCCCGTGTCCCCTGCATCGGCAGGCGGACTCTCAACCACTGCGCCACCAGGGAAGCCCTCTTTGCAGCACTCTTATCCCTCCTTTTCCCCTCAGCCCAGGACATTTGTTCTAGACCAGGTATAAAAACTTTCCACCACCACATCTTTCCCCAAAATCTATTCTGTTTGCCAGTGAGGCCACATTTATTCCCGGAGGCTGGTAATTAGCTCCTCTGCATCATCCGTCCTGGAGGATATGACCGCAGAGGGCCTCTCTGATGAGTGAAGAGCGGCTGAGAGAGAAGGAAACCCTTAGAACCAAACCAAAAACATGCCTGTTATATTTCAACAGTATTATCCTGCCCTTGTCCACATGCATATCACCATCAGCACCATCACCACGACCACCATCAAGCAAGTACATTTATTGACGGCTCATTGGGAAACTGCCAGCACACATCATAAATATATCATTTTATTGCACAGATTCCTTATAGTGTTAGTCCTATTATTTTCTCCATTTTGTAAGTGAGAAAACTGAGTCTCATAGGGATTAAATAATTGCCTAACACTGTGGTTCTCAACCAAGTGCTATTTTGTCCCTAGGGGACATTTGGCAATGTATGGAGACATTTTTGTTTTCATTTTTTTTTTTTTTCATTTTAACATCTTTATTGGAGTATAATTGCTTTAAAATGGTGTGTTAGTTTCAGCTTCACAACAAAATGAATCAGTTATACATATATGTATGTTCCCATATCTCTTCCCGCTTGCGTCTCCCTCCCTCCCACCCTCCCTATCCCACCCCTCCAGGCGGTCACAAAGCGCCGAGCTGATCTCCCTGTGATGCGGCTGCTTCCCACTGGCTATCTACCTTACGTTTGGTAGTGTATATATGTCCATGCCTCCATCTCGCTTTGTCACAGTTTACCCTTCCCCCTCCCCATAGCCTCAAGTCCATTCTCTAGTAAGTCTGTGTCTTTATTCCTGTTTCACCCCTAGGTTTTTCATGACATTTTTTTTCTTAAATTCCATATATATGTGTTAGCATACGGTATTTGTCTCTCTCTTTCTGACTTACTTCACTCTGTATGACAGACTCTAGGTCTATCCACCTCATTACAAATAGCTCAATTTCGTTTCTTTTTATGGCTGAGTAATATTCCATTGTATATATGTGCCACATGTTCTTTATCCATTCGTCTGTCGAGGGACACATAGATTGCTTCCATGTCCTGGCTATTGTAAATAGAGCTGCAGTGAACATTGTGGTACATGACTCTTTTTGAATTACGGTTTTCTCAGGGTATATGCCCAGTAGTGGCATTGCTGGGTCATATGGTAGTTCTATTTGTAGTTTTTTAAGGAACCTCCATACTGTTCTCCACAGTGGCTGTATCAATTTACATTCCCACCAACAGTGTAAGAGGGTTCCCTTTTCTCCACACCCTCTCCAGCATTTATTGTTTCTAGATTTTTTTGATGATGGCCATTCTGACTGGTGTGAGATGATATCTCATTGTAGTTTTGATTTGCATTTCTTTAATGATTAGTGATGTTGAGCATTCTTTCATGTGTTTGTTGGCAGTCTGTATATCTTCTTTGGAGAAATGTCTATTTAGGTCTTCTTCCCATTTTGGGATTGGGTTGTTTGTTTTTTTGTTATTAAGCTGCATGAGCTGCTTATAAATTTTGGAGATTAATCCTTTGTCAGTTGCTTCATTTGCAAATATTTTCTCCCATTCTGAGGGTTGTCTTTTGGTCTTGTTTATGGTTTCCTTTGCTGTGCAAAAGCTTTTAAGTTTCATTAGGTCCCATTTGTTTATTTTTGTTTGTATTTCCATTTCTTTAGGAGGTGGGTCAAAAAGGACCTTGCTGTGATTTATGTCATAGAGTGTCCTGCCTATGTTTTCCTCTAAGAGTTTGATAGTTTCTGGCCTTACATTTAGGTCTTTAATCCATTTTGAGCTTATTTTTGTGTATGGTGTTAGGGAGTGATCTAATCTCATACTTTTACATGTAGCTGTCCAGTTTTCCCAGCACCACTTATTGAAGAGGCTGTCCTTTCTCCACTGTACATTCCTGCCTCCTTTATCAAAGATAAGGTGACCATATGTGCGTGGGTTTATCTCTGGGCTTTCTCTCCTGTTCCATTGATCTATCTTTCTGTTTTTGTTTCAGTACCATACTGTCTTGATTACTGTAGCTTTGTAGTATAGTCTGAAGTCAGGAAGCCTGATGTTTTCTTAAAATTTATTTATTATTTAGTTATTGGCTGCCTTGGGTCTTTGTTGCTGTGCGCGAGCTCTCTCTAGTTGTGGCGAGCAGGGGCTGCTCTTCCTTGCAGTGCATAGGCTTCTTATGGCGGTGGCTTCTCTTGTTGTGGAGCACGAGCTCTAGGCATGTGGGCTTCAGTAGTTGTGGTGCATGGGCTCAGTAGTTGTGGCTCGCGGGCTCTAGAGCGCAGGCTCAGTCGTTGTGGCTCACAGGCTTAGTTGCTCCGCGGCATGTGGGATCTTCCCAGACCAGGGCTCGAACCCGTGTCCCCTGCATTGGCAGGCAGATCCTTAACCATTGCGCCACTGGGGAAGCCCCTGAGACATTTTTGATCGTCATGCACAGGAGGCTACACATCCTACAATGTACATGTATCCCCCACAACAAAGAATCTTCTGGACCAAAATGTCAGTAATGCCCAGGTTAAGAAATTTTGCTGTGACATGATACATTAGCAAGTTGAAGAGCATTTTATCATGAATGGGTATTGAATATGTGTCAAACGCTTGTAATATATTCAGATAATTGTGTTATTTCCTTATTAATCTGTGTTACGATAAATTCTAGCAATAGATTTTCAAATGTTAAAACCATTCGTTCTTCCTGGGAAAAAAATCTGCTTAGTCCCAGTAGGATACCATTTATTTGAAAATTTTAAGCATACCAAACAATACTATATATTATGATGAACATATACATATGTAGTAAAAGTATTTTAAGAACCTGTAGGAGAGAGATACACACCAATTTCAGAATAACGGTTACTTCCGTGAAGGGAAGAAATGGAAGTCCATGGAGAGAGTTCTTTAACAGGGTGTCGCACCACTTTATTTCTTTAAAGGTAGGCGTGATGCATAATGCAAACATTTGTTAAATTTGAGAGTGTGTACGGGGTGCCTGATACATTATTTTCCATATTCTTGGACATTTGAAAAAGTTTAGATTTGGAAAAAGAAATAAAAAAACAAACATAGGCCTAAAGAGAAATTTTAAAATTTCTTTTATTATCAATACAAAGAAAATAGAGCTAAAATGATATAATGGCTAAATAGTAAATAGATAAAATTCCAGATCTGGGGTTCAGAGTGAGGTATAACTGCTTCTAGAGCCCAGGCTCTTAACTAACACACCTTGTTACTTCTCCCACACGAGCCAAGGCAGGAAGAGGTAATAGTGACGGGAGCTTATGGGGTGCCAGACGCTGACCTCAGCGCTGATGTGTATTAACTCATTTACCCTTCCCAGTGATGCCAGGCAGTAATTACTCTCATTTTCTTCGTGTTGTAGATGAAGGCATTGAGGGGTATGCAGAGCACATGTCATTTGGAATCTGTTCTCTTAGTGTCTTTCAGCTGCCCCTCCTCCCCAGAGGAGAGACCATGAATGAGGGTTCACAAGGGAAGAGCAACGCATCCACTCCCTGGGCATCACCCTTGACACCCCCTTCTTCCTCATCCCATATTTTCATCAATTACCAAATTCTTCTAAATCCCCAAGCTGCACGCTTCTTCCCACCTCCACTGCCTGCCACTGTCCTCTGAGTTACTCTTGTCTTCCACCTGCCATAGCCTCTTGAAAGCTCTCCCTGCTGCCCCTACTTTCATCTTCTACATCTGAGCAGAGGGATTGACATGCAGATTGCATCCCATAATTCCCCTTCCCAGGGCTTCACATGGTTCTTAAAATAAGAAGAGAATGTTTAGTGTAAAGATCAGGCATGATCTAGGATGTCAGCCTCCTTTCTTACCAGTCTCTCCTTAGCTTTCCAGCCACTTGGTCAAGCACCTTTGCACCTGGGGTGTTGGCACACACTGCTTCCTGTGCAGGGAACACCTTAGCATCACCCCAACCCCACGTTCACCCACATCTCACACTCTTAGCCAAGTTGTTGACTCCTGCCCACTGTGGAGTGTTTACATCAAATATTACTCCCCCAGAGACTTTCCTGTCTCTTCTATACTTAGGTAGATCCACTGCTATATACCCCTCATAGAACTCCGTCATCACTCTTTTTTTCTTTAAATTGAAGTATAGCTGATTTACAATATTATGTTAATTTTGGGTATATAGCATAGTGAGTCAGTGTTTCTGCAGATTGTACTCCATTATAGGTTATTACAAGATAATGGGTCTAATTCCCTGTGCCATACACTATATCCATGTTGCTTATATCTTTTATACATAGTAGTTTGTATCTGTTAATCCCATACCCCTAATTTGTCCCTCTCTCCCTCTGTCCCACTTCTCTCTCCCTTTTGGTAACCACAGGTTTGTTTTCTATATCTGTGAGTCTGTTTCTGTTTTGCATATACACTCATTTGTATTATTTTTTACATTTCACGTATAGCTGATATCATCTAGTGTTTGTCTTGCTCTGTCTGACTTATTTTACTAAGCATAATATTCTCTATAGTACTCACAAGTTTAATTAAACAGTTAACTAATTATTTTAAAGCTTGCTGAAATATAAACACGATAATTACTGCCAAGCCTGTTTTCTCTATGGCTGTATCTTCAGGGTGTAGTAAAGTGTCTGGTGGGTAATGGGTGTTCAATAAATGTATATTGAATAAATGAAGGAATAAATGAATGAGTGAATAAATGAATGCAGTTTTCTCTATTGATGTGGTGACTGGACAGGAAGAGAACTCAGCTAGTCCACCAACTGTGGCCTTATTTTGTCTCTTCCCTATGTCGTGTTGCCTGGATCTGAAGGGCGAAAAGTTCACCCAGAGTGGCCACCAGAAAGAAAGGGAAATGTCAGGTTACTATTATGAGTCAAGGTGTGGAGGCCAAAAGACCAGGAAACCAAGGAAGTAAAGAGTGAAGAGCTGAAGGTCATGGTGGATGTTTTCATGGGGCGGGGGGCAGCCCCATATAAGTGGTCGGAATACGTACATCTATGAAAGGACCGGAATATGGCATAGTTCATTTGTATTTGGGGGTTCCAATTGTGGTTTCACTTGTCAAAAGATTAGTTCCAAAACACTATTATGCATAACAATCACATTGGGCTTCCTAAAAATGCAGATTCCAGAGCATCTCTAGAAAACAATTCTGAATCAGTAAGTTCACCTACTGGTGTCCTACCTCAAAATATTGTAGTGTCTACATCAAAATAGTAAGTAAGAGAGTGGGGGTAGGGTGGGACATTGGAGGAAAGGAAAAACAATTTTAAAAATCCCTGGCCAATTACAACATTTTGATTTAATGAAGACACAAGTCATGGTGTATGTCTTCATGACATTATGGCAACTGTGTCACTGGATTCCCTTTAAGCAAGAAGGATGATGCAGAGTTATTACACCGATGAAATGTGCTAAATAATCTGTAGTGCATGGTGGATTCTGCTTTTAACTCATACATGACAAAGATTCGTGTTGATTTTGCTTCTCTTATCTAGACTCAGCCTTCACCAGGTATAAATATCAACCCAGCCCTTTCATGCCTACGCCTTCTTAATTGAGCTCTAAAGTAATACACGTTGTTAGTCCTCAACCCTATAAATACAAGCATTTCATGTTATTTTTACAAAATTCATCTTCAGGAGCAGAACTATTTCTTTGGAGAGAATGGGGCAGGGGGCGTTGGAGTTAAAAAAAAAAAGAAGAGTCAAGGTGGAAAGTGTTGGAGCTACAAAGCTGCCTTTAAAAGAGTATTTACAGCAAGGAAATCTCTATTTAAAGAGAGATTGGCCTCTCGGATGACCAATTAGATCATAAAGCTGGCCTCGTCCTGATTTCATTATCATGTAGCACAGTGTGTCTTCTTGGGGACTTGTATTTTCTTAGTCGTGCAGCGCTTCACAGCTGGGCTGAAAATGCTGCTACGTTATTTGTGAATGCAGGAAGCTTGTGATTCCATGCTCTCCTAGGATTTTAACTCTCTTGCCTGCGCAGATTGACAGCAACAGATGGTCCACATTGGATCACTGCAGCTACATTGGATATTAAGGGTCAAACTCTTTGGAATAACAACTAGTGCGTTACGTTTTGTAGACAAGTTTCTAATGGATGGATGTACAGCTGTGGGGAAAAAAAGGCTCCAAGTTCTATAGTAGAGCTATAAGCTTCTTTTTCTAATTTCTGTTTTATATTGGAGTATAGTTGATTAACAATGTTGTGTTAGTTTCAGGTGTACAGCAAAGTGATTCGGTCATACATCTACATGTATCTATCCTTTTCAAATTCTTTTCCCATTTAGGTTATTACAGGATATTAAGCAGAGTTCCCTGTGCTATCAAGTAGGTCCTAGTTGGTTATCTGTTTTACGTATAGTAGTGTGTACATGTCAATCCCACTCCCAATTTATCCCTACCCCCCACCTTTCCCCTTTGGTAACCATAAGTTTGTTTTCTAAGTCTGTGAGTCTGTTTCTGTTTTGTAAATGAGTTCATTTGTATCATGTTTTTTAGATTCCACATATAAGTGATATCATATGATATTTGTCTTTCTCTGTCTTACTTACTTCACTTAGTATGATAATCTCCAGGTCCATGTTACTGAAAATGGTATTATTTCATTCTTTTTAATGGCTGAGTAATATTCCATTGTATCTATGTAACCACATCTTTATCCATTCATCTGTCAGTGGACATTTAGGTTCCTTCCATATCTTGGCTATTCTAAGCAGCACTGCAGTGAACATTGGGGTGCATGTATCCTTTCGAACCATGGTTCTCTCTGGATATATGCCCTGGAGTGGGATTGCTGGATCATATGGTAGCTCTGTTTTTAGTTTTTTAAGGAACCTCCATACTGTTCTCCATAGTTGCTATACCAATTTACATTCCCACCAACAGTGTAGGAGGGTTCTTCCCTTTTCTCTACACCCTCTCCAGCATTTACTGTTTGTAGACTTTTTGATGATGGACATTCTGGCTGGTGCGAGGTGATACCTCATTGTAGTTTTGATTTGCATTTCTCTAATAATTAGCAATGTTGAGCATCTTTTCATGTGCCTCTTGGCCATCTGTATGTCTTCTGGGGAGAAATGTCCACATCTTCTGCCCATTTTTTTTTTTTTAATTGGGGTATGGTTGTTTTACCATGTTGTGTTAGTTTCTACCACACAATGAAGTGGAGTTCCCTGTGCTATACAGCAGGTTCTTATTAGTTATCTGTTTTATACATATTAGTGTATATATGTCAATCCCAATCTCCCAGTTCATCCCACCCCCACCCCCCACCCCCGCTTTCCCCCCTTGGTGTCCATATATTTGTTCTCTACATTCATGTCTCTATTTCTGCCTTACAAACCAGTTCATCTGTACCATTTTTCTAGATTCCACATGTATGTGTTAATATACGATATTTGTTTTTCTCTTTCTGACTTACTTCATTCTGTATGACAGTCTCAAGTCCATCCACGTCTCTCCAAATGACCCAATTTTGTTCCTTTTTATGGCTGAGTAATATTCCATTGTATATTCTTTATCCATTCATCTGTTGATGGGCATTTAGGTTGCTTCCATGTCTTGGCTATTGTAAATAGTGCTGCAATGAATATTGGGGTACATGTGTCTTTTTGAATTATGGTTTTCTCAGGGTATATACCCAGTAGTGGGATTGCTGGGTCATATGGTAATTCTATTTTTAGTCTTTTAAGGAACCTCCATACTGTTCCCCATAGCGGCTGTATCAATTTACATTCCCACCAACAGTACAAGAGGCTTCCCTTTTCTCCACACCCTCTCCAGCATTTGTTGTTTGTAGATTTTCTGATGATGCCCATTCTAACTGGTGTGAGGTGATACCTTATTTTAGTTTTGATTTGCATTTCTCTAATAATTAGTGATGTTGAGCAGCTTTTCATGTGCCTCTTGGCCATCTGTATGTCTTCTTTGGAGAAATGTCTTTTTAGGTCTTTTGCTCGTTTTTCAATTGGGTTGTTTGTTTTTTTGATATTGAGCTGCATGAGCTGTTTACATATTTTGGAGATTAATCCTTTTGTCCATTGATTTGTTTGCAAATATTTTCTGAAATTAGAACACTCCCTGACACCATACACAAAAATAAAGTCAAAATCAATTAAAGACCTAAATGTAAGACCGGACACTATAAAACTCTTAGAGGAAAACATAGGAGGAACACTCTTTGACATAAATCACAAGATCTTTTTTGACCCACCTACTAGAGAAATGGAAATAAAAACGAAAATAAATAAATGGGACCTAATGAAACTTAAAAGCTTTTTGCACAGCAAAGAAAACTATAAACAAGATGAAAAGACAACCCTCAGAATGGGAGGAAATATTTGCCCATTTTTTAAAACTTTTTATTTTATATTGGAGTACAGTTGATTAAGAATGTTGTGTTAGTTTCAGGCATACAGCAAAGTGATTCAGTTATACATATACATGTATCTATCCTTTTTCAAATTCTTTTCCCATTTAGATTGTTACATAATATTGAGTAGAGTTCACTGTGCTATACAGGAGGTCTTTGTTGGTTATCCATTTTATTTATTTTTTTTATGTTGTGTCTTATTTTATTTTAATTTAATTTAATTTTTTATTGGAGTATAATTGCTTTACAATGTTGTATTAGTTTCTGCTGTACAGTGAAGTGAATCAGCTATATGTATAGATATATCCCCTCCCTCTTATAGCAGTGTGTACGTGTCAGTCCCAAACTCCCTAACTATCCCTACCCCCCACCCTTACCCCCTGGTAACCATAAGTTCATTCTCTAAGACTGTGAGTCTGTTTCTGTTTTGTAAATAAGTTCATTCTTATCATTTCTTTTTCAATTCTGCAATATAAGCGATATCATATGATATTTTTCTTTGTCTGACTTACTTCACTCAGTATGACAACCTCTGGGTCCATCCATGTTGCTGCAAATAGCATTATTTCATTCTTTTTAATAGTTGAGTAGTATTCCATTGTATATATGTACCACATTGTCTTTATCCATTCGTCTGTTGATGGCCTTTTTTTTTTTTTTTTTTTTTTTTTTTTTTTTTTTTTT